>NC_068356.1:22416569-22721950 GCF_020536995.1 Dreissena polymorpha | reverse complement strand
TTAACAACATTAACAACAACAATAATTACACTAGATATAAACCAGTTGAACGTTCTCTGACGTATAGTGCTTGTTGCCTTACATTTATTAATGTAAGCACTACGAGTATGACATACATGACATTCTCGGATAGGAGTTGTAATTATTTTGATGTTGGGTAATGACGCTTTTACATCAATATGTGCTTAATAGTTGTGTTCATGTTAACGACTCAACTGAAACGTACGGGGAATGTGCGCATCACACGTTTTATTATTAAGCCACCAACAACCCAACCTATAGAAGAACAAGCGAATGCAAAAATCATTGTTACATATAGAAACCGATACCTTTCTGTTATTTGGAGCTAAGGCCACCGCCATGTTCTTAAATGACTATGTACCGATTGATTAAAAACCAACATGATTTCATTGATATGATGTTTCACTTGATTCCTACAATTATGCAATCATATGCACAGGTTTTGACTTCATATGTTTGTGTGATATAAATAGGCATTAATTTTAGCTCGACATCTATACAGACGTTAAGCTGACATGTATACAAGTGCATTATCATCAAATTGTTTGCAAGCATATAAGAAGATTGTTTTACCTATTCTTACTGAAAAATTAAATAAATATTAAAAACGCCAGAAATTGAATCATTCAGTTGAATTTAAATTCGATGTTAGGATTTCATTACAGGGTATAATTTGTTTGGCTGCTTGTTTTTTTGATACAGGATATAGGCGTTGGGGAAAATTGTTAAGGAATTTGAATAACATCTGTTTGTACAGTTGTTTTTAAAGCGTTAATATATCAAGCGTGTCAACAGGGAGTTTTTTGTTGTTGAAAATGTTAAAGCGAAAATACGGTGTTGTTGTTCGTTTTGTTTGTGAACGACATTAACATATTTAAACCAATGAAATCAATAAGAATTGTGGTGACTTATGTTGCGGATGCTTTTGTTTCGTAAATGTAATCTGAATCCCACCAATATCTGAACGAGGTGTTTAGCCAGATTTTAATATGTATGTATCAATATAATATATTGATGATAATTTATCAATAGCTAAAGCGCACAAATACTATGTTTAATATGCAATAAAAGAATTGGATTACCGCATAATCATGAATCACCCATTCATATTTTAAATATGTATACGCGCGCATTCTTTCCACACCTGTTTGAGTTCAGGTCATCACCCCGCCACCGCTCAGTTCATAACCGTCAGAGCACAGGTCATAACCACCAGCGCTCAGGTCATCACCACCAGCGTTCAGGTCATCACCGCTAGCTTTCAGGTCATCACCGTCCGCGTTGATGCAATCACCGTCAGCCTTCAGGCATCAGCGCCAGCGTTCAGGTCATCACCGCCAGTGTTCAGGTCATCACCGTCAGCGTTCAGGTCATCACCGCCAGCGCTAAGGTCACCACCGCCAGCATTCAGGTCATAACCGCCAGCGCTCAGGTCATCACCGCCAGCACTCAGGTCATCAACGTCAGCGTCCAGGTCATCACCACCAGCGTTCAGTATTATGTCCAAGTATTATTCGAGGGTAACGGCTTGTCAGACATATACTCCCATCCGGAATTATCAATATAGTGGCACTATTCCTAGACGACACTATCAAAATGTGCATATATTATACAGCTGCGACATCGCTTGCAATGTTATTTGGTCACCGTATTCATATTCTGTAGACATCCGCAACAATATTTTCATGGTTGCTCAAGTATTGAGTTCCACCAGTTTGCTCCACAAATCCTATTACCAAGTACGGGTGCTGGCCTCAAAAAGGTTACTACGTCTTGTCTAAGCGTTTCTTCCGACCTGTGTATTCCATATTGGTTTAGGTGATTGCCGTCAAGTTATCAAGCTGAGACGATTTTGTTGTAGGTATGCAATACTGTTTTCGATGTAACCGTTTCTTGTTGCCTGCACCAGTTGATGTACACGAATATTGTGTGAGGTTGTTTACGTGACACCATTTATCTTCCGAACGGGCGGATTGTCCTGCTCGAGCAGATTCGGGGACGCGATATTTATTTGTACATGTTTGTTTTCAAAGATCGCTTCTGTATCACTGCCCATATTCTCCTATTCAATAAATCTTTTTTTCTTATAGCGTAACAGTCTCCAATATTATAAATCGGTGTTTTGTTTGCCATCTTGTGACATCTGTTATTTCGGCTATTACACTTTAGTGTTGCGACTTTTGCGGCATCCCTTAGTTTCGTTATTAGCAGTTTGCGATTTTGCTTTGAATTTTATTATAAAGGATCCCTTCCATAGTAAAGTTCATGCGGTGACTTCGGATCCATGCTCGACATTGTTTTTGGTCATTGTTTTATATACGTTGATACTCTGGTAACTGTTTTGCCCAGTTTAAACCAAAGCTATCAGCATGCGTCAAATCGTATGCAATCTTTTGCTTCAATGTTTTATGCATCATTTCAAGTTTCCCCTGACTTTGAGGGTGATAAGAGCGAATTTTGCGAATCTTTATATTGAGAACTTTCAACAACCGTTTTACTTCCCCATCGAGTTCACGTCCTCTTTCATGCTGAATTATTTTGGTTTTATCAATTTCTGCAAATATGCGACTCAAATGTTAAGTGATTACATCAGCTGATTTGCTAGGTATGGCTCGTAACCACACAAACCGACTTAATATATCCATTACGCTTAAAATGAATTTAAATGTTTTTTTATTGTATATAACTGCATGTGTCTGCATATTGATGAGATAGATTTTAAGTATATCGTGCACAGAACTGCTGCACACATGCATTACAGGTGCTTTGTTCGAAGACGTTGCATTGCTCTTCTGATAATGTGGCAGTTTAGTAATAACTTGCTTTATCTTTGCCTCTGAACCTTCAGTATATCTTCGTTTAACAGATGATATAACCTTCTCACAACAATGCCTTTACTTTTATGGTAATTATGAGTTATAACTTTGCTGCCTTTTGATTCACACAAAGGCTCTTTTCCCTTTAGTACAGTCGATTATTTTCAATCGAATAAAACCCCTTGTATCTTTGAAATCTTCGCAGTGTAGATCGTTCTAAGGGTGTCTTTTCTGCAACCGGTACATGACACGCCCCGCCCGATACCACTTCGAACATTACCCTATACTCTGTATCGGACATTAGCACGCACGTCTTCCAGCCCTTTGCTAGCGCCATCACAATCAACAACAGCAAATATATCAACCTTTAATACAGCATTAATATTATGTTAGTGAACAACAATAAACTAATACTCTGTTAACGGTTCTATTTTATTGCTTTTACTGAAAAGTAATATCAACGTTAAACTGTTGTAATATTGTAAGAATACCATTTTTCGAAAAATCGCAAAATTAGGGAAATCCAATCTCTATTATAAGACCTTAATCAAAAGCACTGTTCACCAAGCTTGACATACAGGTACACTGCATGATATTATTCCAATTAAATCGTTATGGTTACGACGTCATTTCCCCTGACCTGCACCGTCCGATCATATGAGACCTTAATTGTGCGTTCCCTTATTCCAGAGCAAACGAAACATATTTTCCCCATGCGGTAACACATGTAATTAGCATTTGGTAATACGATGGGTGGACACAGTGTCATGTAAATTTGTCAAGTACTTTGATAATTATTCAAACACTCTAGATGCTTTGGGCTGACCTTCGTACCCCGTTATCTCAACATTTTACAGTATTGTTTAAATAAAGGTATCGCGAGCCACGCGCACTGAGTTTAGGGGCGAATACTCTACTGTTTGTGTCGGAGCAGAAGTCAAAATCTGTCTCCGGGTTGAATACTACCGATTGTTTCCATTGGCTTATTTAATACAGAGCGCGTGATAACGAATTGCGATGGAACGTGCGCTTCATTAAGATAGCCATTGAAAAACTCTAAAGTATTTGAGTCCGGTGGCAGCATAATACTTCTGCACCGACAAATTCATTTAGAGTAGTCGCCTTTTAACGCTCGCGATACGTTTATTGGCGACGTCGACGTCTTTTTATTTGACATGGATGTCGCAACATTTCCGCTACAAAATTGAATAATTGCAATATATGCATTCAGTAATTAAAATATATTTCGCCATATATAAGTGATATTTCACCGTGGAATAGGAAGGCGATGCAAAGACGATCCTTTTTGCATTGAAGATTTCTCATTTTCGCATATAAACTTTATTACAGTATGTTGAATCCATATAGGAAATAAATAATGAAATCGGTCCTGGTCTCGATGTATAAAGGATAATACTAGTTGCGACAATCATACGTTTTTGCTGAAACATATACTTTTCATGTTAAATGCATTTTATAATGACAATTAAACCATTAAGTAAATAGACGGGATTTATGTACCAATTTAAATATTTCGTTTAAAGACTATTGACAACGTCTTAAAGATACAAGAAAATGAACACCCACAATATATTGCACCCGTGTCCTACGTTTTGAAGAAATTAAATGTTCGCATCGGATAACAAAACGTAATTTTTAGCGTCATTGTTTTTCATTTTTGTTATCGTCTTTCAAAATTAAAATATCTTCGTTAACATTGAAAAAAAAGTAAAAATTCAACAACAAGGCTCATGCAAATCACGTTTACTTTATGTATATGACTTTGCAAAGCTTTTTATAAATCTGGTCCCGGTGCGATCCTGGATCGATGATTCTATCCAAGAATATTTGCCTTCTATCGCTGATGCAAAGTTAGCAAAGCTGTCAGTATCCAGCAGAAATACCGAGGAATTCACATTTGTTTTACCCAGACGGTTCCTGTAAGACGACTGACTTTAAACCAAACTTGTCTAAACTGCCTTAAACCTAACACAAAAACTTACGGGCACCTCGCTTTTCCGTTTTCCGATCAAGTCAAAACAACGATTTTTGTCATTTTCGAATACAACTTAACGTTTTTTGGTCTGAAATGAATAAATATGACCGCGTCGGTCGATCTTCACCGCAGCTGACAATTATTGATAATACTGACCACAACTGATCAATTCGGGCAATACTAACTAAAACTGGTGAAAGTCGGCAAAATGAACCTCGTCGGGTAATCTAGATCTAACCTGAAAGTGTTAGTCATATTACTTCAACTTTACATTTTTTACATGACATACACAGGTGTGCGACATTTATCGTTAATGTTGCGACATATATCGTCAGTTGAAATATTTGCGACATTTATCGTTAAAATTGCGACATTTATCGTCAGTAGGATTTGCGACATTTATCGTTCTTTGCGACATTTATCGTCAGCGTTGCGACAAATCTCGTAGCCTGCGACACATAAAGGCGATGCGACATTTAACGGCGCTACAGTGAGAAATTGAACTGAGCAAACGGATCCATTTCAGGACCGACTACTTTCGTTTATAAAATTATGAACTGTGTGTACATCATACGTGTAAACAGTTTAAAATAGTTGTACATGAAATGATCTTGCGTTAATTAATGCATATCTAAAATTAAAACTAAAACCATTTTCATTTTTTTCAATCATTGATACAACATGTAAAGTTGTATATTCAAAGTTTGTCTTTTCCTTTTGCTTTTTTTATTCTCGTCGAATTCTGTCAGCCGAATGAAGAGGTGCCTGTTCGGATTGTCCGGTCAATCACATGGCTCGAGGCATCCGTGGTCATGTCCGCCTAACCGATGCAAATGTCTACATGTCGGTTAGACGGTTAGATGTCTACATGCTTGTTTGCAAAGTTATCGAATGACGGTGTTCACGCAGTGTTCGAAACATGTTTCGCCTACTGATATGCTGACGCAAAACTGCCTTGCTTCTGTTTACCGACTTTATCTGGTATCATGGTCGTACTGATGCTATGCAGGGCCGAATACGGTTTCCGGGACATGCACGTGTAATTTCCATCTAAAAGTGGTTGCTTTCTGTGAACCTCTTCAAAATCGATTTTTTACGGGAGTGATCTGAAGCCTGGTGATGCCGTAAGGGACGCACTGATCTCTGACCCGGGTCATGCAACAACGGATATTAAGTCGTGTAATTAATGAATGTGATATTATATTATCGTTGTTGCCACATTTTCTCATCCCCGCGCATATCTGCAAATGCCAATGCGTGGGTATCATAATTTTGCCAATGTCACGACTTATCTCATCCTTCCTTATATCCATAACATACTGACTACCACGCCTGATACTGAACAGGCGACGTCTGATTCAATGTTGATTCGTATGTAATGGGACTTGAAAAAAAGTTTTCAAATAGATGGTCGTATAAAAGCAGGATCGTATAGATCTTTTGAAAACGAGTGTATTTCATTATCAGAAATACTAAATGGCCTATTTACATATACATCCAAAGGCCAAAACTCAATTGCCGGAGAAATTTTGACTGGATTTGTAAACTGAACAGATATGAAGGCCCCATCAGTTACCAAAATAACGATGCATCAGACATACAGGTAAAAGCCGCACTTACGGCAAAGAATGGATTTTATTGTGTTTGGACTTAAGAAAATTGTAGATTTATTACGGACGATAACATGGACAATGTCTTTAAACGTAGCTTGCTATTAAAAAATGATTGACGTCAAACTTGCAACGGAAACATCACTTAATTTTTTTTTTTTTTTGAAAATAAGAGGATCGACTATTCTAGTTCGAAATGTTCTTGTTATATGCGTTTAATTGTTTCAGCTAGTATTTTTGTTTAAAGAAGGTTATTCGATCGTTTCCCACCAATGTCTTTCTTTAAAGCCACACACCTTGCCTCTGACTTTGAAATGAAATACATGTTAATAAATACATATAATGCAATTTGAGAAGTGTGCAAAATTGTCATTAAATCTATAGCCTAGTTAGCAAGTAATTTATTATTTTCAAAACGGTACCGCTTTTAAAACCGAAAGTAGGATTTATAGACGTATACGTCCATTCATTTCGACAAACGCGATTAGTTTTAAGTTTTAAAGCGCAAAAAAGACGGATTTCTACCTTGTTACCACTAGGTATATTCTAATTGGCATAGATAAAATGAAATCTATAGCCTAGTTAGCAAGTAATTTAGTATTTTCAAACGGTACCGCTTTTAAAAACCGAAAGTAGGATTTCTAGACGTATACGTCCATTCTATTCCGACAAACGCGATTATTTTTAAGTTTTAAAGCGCAAAAAAAACGGATTTCTACATTGTACCACAAAATATATTCTATTTGGCATAGGTAAAAATTAAATCTATGGCCGAGTTAGCAAGTAATTTATTATTTTCAAACGTTACCGCTTTAAAACCGAAAGTAGGATTTCTAAGACGAATACGTCATTTCGACAAACGCGATTATTTTTAAGTTTTAAAGCGCAAAAAACAACGGATTTCTACCTTGTAACCACCAGATATATTTTAATTGGCATAGATAAAATATTTTTCTTATCTATACTTAAATTTACAATGACAATAAGGTGTGGCTTTAACAGGATTGCCTTGAGATTTGTAAGCATATCAAAGGGGCTCTTCGGAAATAAGCATTTATTAAGCTCTGATGATCTATCGTGAGTTACATCACACTGTGACTATGATACAATACAGTCGTAATGGCTCTGCAAATGTTCAGCTAAGATACGTTTAGTCAAATGGTATTCTGATTGAAATTGGATTTGATAAAACTGCGCTGCAAACTGGTTAGTTTTTAACCTGAATACTAATAAGTATTTATACTGGCGGCTGAAATTGTATAAGTTGGAGTGAACTATTTGTTGCTTATTTCGTTAATTCCAAAAAAAAAAAAAAACAGCAACAGGAAAGACTTATGTGAGCTGCCTACTTAAGCATAATTTTTATTACTAGCTCAATATGATTTCGGAAGCTTGTCTCTGTTTCGAGCGCGGGCATTTAAAAACGCGTATGGTTCGATTCAGGATGATGAAGTATACCCGTTTATGCAACTCGATGCTGGCGTGACCCGCACGTGTTCACATTGATACTATCATCACATGCACTGTCACATTTCATGCGTTATCTTGCATACATGTACTCGGTAGTCGTTCTATATGGAATACGTATTTATTATTATTGTTACCTTTCATATATATATAATGTGTAATTTTAATGGTAAAATCCATGCATACAGTTTAATTCAGCTCGTTGTGACAATATGCCAGCTCTAAGGAATATGTCTGACAAGACAAGTTAGTGGAGGTTGAAGTCCAGAACAATAACCCGAAATGGCGCTGTCTCCTGATTCTACCATCACTGTTTATTTTGTTCGTCGGTTTCAATATATACTATGTCGTGCTAGACGAGTGGACGCAGACAAAAATGAAAGTGAAATACTTCCCCAACAGCTCCGTGGACGCCCACTTTGACCCATGCGACAACAGCAGTAAAACGTCTCCGGAATACCAGCAATACAAGAAGATGCAGCAACAGTCCGCAAACTGGATTATGTTTTACAACCTGGCTGAGTGTGTGCCGCAAGTGTTCATGAATATCGTTCTCACAGCTTACACTGACTCGTTGGAAGAAGGTTTCTAATTGTACTGACATCATTTGCCACGTTTTTTCAGAGTAGGTCTGTTTTCACTTACCGTAATCTTTGACTGGTCGCCGGTGTGGGTGGTGATGTCGAACATAGTTTATGGATTTACTGGTGGAGGTTACGGACTACTTTCGGCCACTTTCGCGTTTGTTGCAGATATGAACATACACGGATGACCACAGAATTATTGGGATTGTAGTAATCGAGTGCGTGCTCGTTAGTTCATCTATAGTATCACCTTACTTATCCGGGTATTTTGTGGAAACATTGGGACTAGGCTTTCCAAAACGTCTTTCATATGCGTCGGTATGTGCTTCGCTGGTTTGCTGATTGCATTTTTATTGCCCGAGAGTCTTGCTAAACATCGTCGTCAAAAAGCTCAGTCAATTATCATGAATATTAAACGAGTAACATCTTTCTACGTCAGCAAAGAGATGAAAGGACAGAGAGCGAGGTACATACTCCTAACGCTGTCATTCTCGTTTGCTACATTGACCTCATTAAACAGATCCGACATAGAAACGTTGTACTTTCTGGGGCAGCCGTTCTGCTGGGGACCCTCAAAGATCGGGTTGTTTATGACAGCCTGTAGTGCCGCGCAAAGCATCGTAGGTCTGGGCTCTCTGCGACTGCTGCAGGTCTGTCTAAGCAACCCAGTCATCGCAATCATCAGCACTGTGTCGCTAACTATTTCTTACATCATCGAGGGTCTGGCGGAGAGCACGCTGGTGATCTACTTCGTCCCCATTTCCGGTATATTCTCGTTTCTGATGGTACCGATGATCCGCGGCATGATGTCCAATATTACTCCAGCGGACAAGCAGGGGGCAATGTTCGCGGGGGTGGCCGTGTTTGAAGTAATAAGCAGCCTCGTGGGCTCTATCGCTTTCAATGGCGTTTACTCGCTGACCATGACTTTCATGAACGGGTTTGGTGTTTCTGTGCATGGCATTCCTGAGTGTGGTAGACACGATCCTGTTACTGGTGTATAATCGCATCAAGCCGCCCAATCAGATCAGCTCTGTAAGCGTTAATCAAGTCAAGCATTCAGATGACGCGGTCGAGTAACTAGATGTATCTCATGGACTCAATATGCTGTGTGATATATATTTTTATAATTTGGTTTGTTTATCGTTGTTGTTTCAAACTAATCTCTATTTTTACTTTAATACATGTATTCGACGAACACATTTAAATTGTATGATTAAACACAATATTTCGATAACCAATTTGAGAATCTCTTCATTTCACCATTGCTTTCATGTGAGTTTCGCACACCCTCTATCATGGCCAATTAACGACCGTGTCGACAGTATTAAAACTACGCAACGCTAAGCGTGCAAACACACGCAGACATCTGTTGTTTTCGGATGGACCAGCAGTGAGGATTCTGGATAAAATACTTACACACAATAAAGTATAAAGCACAGTGTAAACGAGTTCAGTGGGTTTAAGGAGAACCAGTCTTAAATTGCAAAATACTCGGCCTGCCTGTCGTGCATTTTTCAGAAAAACTAACACTTACCACTTAATACATACCAAACAATCCACTGCATTGGGCATATTATATATAGCATGTTGATATTATTACAAGGCATGATCAAGTGGACGCAATTTGTGCAGGGAGAAGCATTTGAAGCATTTTCCGTGGTAAACGATTGTAAGTGCTGTGGAAAAAACTATTTATTGAACAGTTAGTGACAGTTCATTGTTATTCAAATGCTAATCGTGTGTTTCTTACTGACAACGCAGAAGTCCCAATTACTCAAGCGAGCCTTAAAGGGGCCTTTTCACGTTTGGGTAAATTGATAAAATTGAAAAAAGGTTGTTTCAGATTCGCAAATTTTCGTTTAGTTATGATATTTGTGAGGAAACAGTAATACTGAACATTTACCATGCTCTAAAATAGCCATTATATGCATCATTAACGATTTAAAAACCAGAAAATTATAAAGCGTTGCAACGCGAAACGAAATTAATAATTTGGAGAGTTCTGTTGTTGTCGTTATATTTTGTGAAACTACGAGGATTGGTTACATGAAGTATAAACTACACCTGTCATTGTATCCGGAAGGATGGTCGAGTCATCTAAGAGGGAGACTTTTTACTCCAGGACTCCAGGGGTCAGTGGTTCGAGCTCTGCTAAGGGTTACCTTTTTCCTTTTTTTAAATTTTATTCTTGATTTTTTACTGGGGCTTTTTATATCCAATATTAACATTTATCAATATAAAGCATTTAATGACAAACTTCAAAACATGCCAAAATCTGTGAAAAGGCCCCTTAAAAGGACCTTTTCACGTTTTGGTTATTTGACAAAATTGAAAACAATTGCTTCATATTTGCAAAATTTCGTTGTAGTTATGAAATTTGCAAGGAAACAGCTAGACTGAATATCTGCCAAGCTCTAAATAGCAATTTATACGCATCTTTTGACGATTTAAAAAGCTGAAAATTATGAAGCATTACAAACGCGAAACGATTGAATAATTACGAGAGTTCGGTCGTTATCGTTATATTTTGTGACATAACGAGGATTGCTTCTATAAAGTATAAGATACTTTACTCTCTACATTTGCACGGATGGCGAAGTGGTTTACATGTTAGACTCATGAGCACTTCCAATATTCTGAAACTGCATATCAAAGAGTAAGTAATGATTATATAGCTCAAAAATTTAAAATTATTAGTAAAGGACGTACGCGGCAGTTTAGTTTCACGCAAATATTTTTTTTAATGAAACACCGGTTGCGAAATAAGTGCAATATATTTCGGATATTCGGATAAAAAAGAATGTAAACAATGTTAGAACGAAAGAACAACAAAACATCCTTAAAATGAACTCAAGGTAAAAAAAATGCACAGTTTTTGTCCATGAAAATTAAAAACCTTTGATATGCCCCATTTAAAGGGGCCGTCCAACAGATAAAGCGTCGTATCGACGCGAAACGATATTTTGGGAAACTACGAGGATTGCTTATGTTAAGTCCGGTAATCTTGCGAGTCCGGTAATCTTGCGCACTTCGCATTTGCGAATCTCGCAGACGACAAATGGTTTTCTTTAGTGATGAAAGATGGAATTTCACATTTTTAATAGTTAACGGATTTAAAAGGTACGTATTCCATGCAAAATAAAATTCGATCATTACCTTTAAACACCGGTTGCGTCCTCCCGATCTATACATCGTAAACACTGGCCCACTAAGGGCCACTTACGAAAAATTCGAAATGAATCACAAATTCCCTGCAGTCTTTTGCGTTTTCATACTTTAAATTAAGAAGTCATAAATCCAACGTGTAATTTAGCATTCCATTGCACAATATCCGATCAGTTATGGTATTTTTGGCCATGAAAATATATCGCATTAGATCGACATAGTCAATTATTTCCCGTAGTCATTATTTCCCGCCATTCTGTCAAACCAATTTGGTATGATCTCCGCATGCGCAATGGCCTAGTTTTGATATTTTCTGTAAACTATGGAAGCATGATCGAGGTAAAATCAAACCCGTTATCATAAACATTTTTTCACGCATACCGGTACTTTTTTATTACGTGTACACTATTACTAGTGACTATATTATTTGTTGATTTGTAGTGAACAAAAACTGCACTAGAAATCCACATTTAATTTCAATGGTTTAACAAACTGATTTTAAAAATATTTTTCTGAAATGTTTATGGTCAATTATTGGACACCATATGTCTACAATTTTGCCTAAACGAGGTCATTACAGAAAGTGCGCAAGATTACCGGACACTGTGATAGTTTGAAAATGAGGTGAGTCATGTTTGTTTTGAAATCAAATCGGACAGTACTTCACTGAATTAATCAGATATTTTTGTGTTAATAAGCACATGAATTTATTATTTCCATAATAAATTTAGAAATTATGTTGTCAATTTATCAAAGAACATGTTTTTAATCCAATTGACCCTTAACTGCGCAAGATTACAGGACAGCATCGTATAGCTAAAATACATCCGATCTGAACATGCGAGTGGATGGTCGAGTGGACTAGGCAGGAGGGTTTTTACTCCAGGAATCCAGGGGTCAGTGGTTCGAGCCCTGTTGATGGTTACATTTTTTACTTTTTAAAATTTGTATTCTTGTTTTTTTAACTGGAGATTTTTAGTTCAAATGTTTAAATTTACCAATATAAAGCATTTTAAGTATTTAATGACAAGCTTCACTACATGCCTAAATCTGTTGGACGGCCTCTTTAATATATTGTATACATCTTGTTTTCAGTTATTTACTGTATTATTCTTCTTTTACTCATATTGATACACATAATTTGTGTTTTCATTTACATTTAAATCTACTTTTTCATTGGCATACAGCAATACATGTACCAGGGGTTTTTCTGCCTATTTTGGGAAAAGGAGTCTGACCAAATTGGGAATTTTTTATCGACAAAATTGTCCATTTTGGGAATTTTTGCTTCGATGAAACGGCTCATTTTGGGAAAACATTGTGAATTTATCATGCTTAAATAAGTCAGTGGTTTAGCAAATGAATTTGTTTTTATTTGTTATTTTGTCTTCTTTATATAAACACATGCAATATTAGGCATGATAAACGTTTATTCAAGTACTGCAATTTTGTTTTTCAGTTACAGTTACACTCTGAGATAAGAACTGTACAGTCAAAAACTTATAGCAGATATTTTTTACAAAAACAAACACTGGTTAGTCACACAAGTTACAGCATATTTTTTCTCTGCTTTCTGTTTTTGAAAGCATCACACAGCTCCTCCAATGTTTTGTCATTCAGATCTAGACCTTCAATGCAGGTAAGCATCAGATGAGTAAGTTTGGTTTGTGTGAATGTGCTGCGTAATGGGGAGCACAGCAGGTTCATGGTGCTGAATCCTCGCTCAACCACAGCAGTGCTTGTTGGTATGATACACATCAACTGGACATTAATAATCTAATAATCATAAGTCATAAGACACTTCTTTCTAAAAAAAAATATTATTTTTTTTTGAAATTGGGAATTTTTGTTATAATTTCGCTTTGGGATTGGGTCCGTTTGCTTTGTGAACGCCTCCGTTTTCCGGAGGCGCAGACAGTGCTGAAAAACCCCTGTGTACTAGTATGTGTTTTGACCTGCACCATGTACATGGTTTTCACTGTGTTTTTAAATTGTATTTTAATACATGCAGTTAAACTGCATTTGTGAACAAACGACCCTGGTGACCTATTTTTTTCTTCTTATATTTGTATTAAGTCATAACTCATTAAACATTTAGGTAAATTTGGAAAAAATCTAGGTGGAGGAAGTCATGTTAAAATAAAAATGACTTTGATGTATTTTATTTATTTTCAAATGTGAAATTCTGTTGTTTTTGTTTATGTTTAAAAATTGATAAAAAACAAATTAAATCAGTATTACATATTTTGTGAAAAATAGAGGTTGTTTTCAACACTTTTCTCATTAATTTACTCTAGTTTTATGTTATTGACTTATTGGTGAATTGTTATTGTGCTGAAATATGCTCGTTGTTCAAGTCCGAATAAAAAATGAACAACACTGGTGACCCATGATTTTTATTTTATTTTTCTATCCACAACAGATGGTTCTACCTAAATACCAA
Source organism: Dreissena polymorpha (assembly GCF_020536995.1). Classification (NCBI taxonomy): domain Eukaryota; kingdom Metazoa; phylum Mollusca; class Bivalvia; order Myida; family Dreissenidae; genus Dreissena; species Dreissena polymorpha. Next base: position 22,707,845 of record NC_068356.1, on the reverse strand, counting down.
AAATTATAAAATTCTAAGAGGAGCGAAATTTGCATTAAAACTACCGCGTACGTCCTAAATAAAATTATTCTGTTAATTTTAAAATGTTTTTGTAAGTTGAGGTTCTTAGTTGTATTAGTTGCGTTCTTGCGACAAAAAGGAAAATCAGAATATGTTATCAAAGACTTAAAATGGGTAGTATTAATATCAATTCAATTTAACTTCTAATTTAAAAGAATCATCTGTTACAACGTCAACACATACTAATTATGGTTCCACATTGCTGACAAGTTTTGAACTGCATACTTAGGTCGTCTTAAAGTTGAACACGTTGATAGTACTTCCGGAGTGTGTTGGTGGGGGGGGGTGGGGGGGGGGGGCTAGATGCAACTCTATAGGTGCCCGTAAACATTTGTCCTGGTAACATTTTCGGTCAGCCACGTGTCTCAAGTAGTCCGTTGACACGTCCCTCCGGTTTCCGCCATCGTCAACATCGATGTTTGTGTCATTAACAAACTTTTTTTTTTTATTCAATATCATACATATAATGTAAACATGTATATGATCATACAACAAAGTGATTGTACAAAGCAATAAAGTTCAGACATGTTATACAAGATATGCTAATATATATATATATTTATAGAGAGAAAAGAAAAGAGCAACAGAGGGATAGTTATGGAAAATGATGAGTTGTATAAAGTCGGAAGAAAGCATACTGGACTTGTGTGTTTTGTTGTATATTCACAATGATCTTGTCAGATTGAAAAAAATTAAATAAACATAACTATTTTAGATAGATAAACTAACATTAGAGTGAAATGTATATAAGTGGACAAAACATTATGAGAATTTAATCCGATTCCATTTTTGTTCAAAGATTTGTAATGTGTCATTACTGAGGGCTATTTCTTTCTCAATCTGGATTTTTAGTTTAAGACTATGGACAAAACAATTAAAATTTGGTACTTGTTTTTTGTACTTCATGTTTAAGATAAAATATTTCATCAATATAACCACAAAATTCACAATATTATTACAGTCTATTGATTTCAATGAGTTAATTCCGAAACTTACATTTAAGAAAGATAGTTTAACTTTTAGTCGATGTTGTTCAAGAAAAGATATTAATTGATTCCAAATAGGCTGGATGTGTTTGCACTCCCAAAAAAGATGTTCTATAGTTTCAATGTTTTCACTGCAGAAGTCACACAGATTTGAGTTAGATAATTTGCATTTAAAGAGATATTTATTTGTAGCTATAATTCTATGGATGTATTTATATTGAAAATTTCTCAGTGTGCTTTCAATAGTTGCTTTATATGGCATGGTAAATATGTGTTTCCAATTAAGTTCATTTTCTCCAAAAAGGACTTGCCATTTATTTTGGATTTTGGAGTTTTCTGTAGGGTTTTGAATTTGTAGTGTGTAAAATATTTTATTTGTTTTGTTTTTTCTTCCAAGTATGTTTTCTACAAATGTTGTTTGAGTACATGGTGTATTATTTGTATTGATTTCAGATTTAATATGTATGGGTATGCTTTTGATTAGTGTGTAGTACTTCAGAAAATTATTTGAAGGTATTCCGTATATGTAGCATATATTATCAAAAGAGTAGAAATCCTTAATTCTGTAGTCATATAATTGGTCGACATATTTAATGCTTCGTTCAAACCAATCTTTATAGAAAAACGTCTTATTATTTGAAGTTATGTCTTTATTATTCCATAAAATTGTTTTACTGCTGGTTTGGGTTTCTAAGTTATGAGTGACATCACTCCACGCTGATAGAACATCAGACAGAAATATGTTTCCGTTTGCAATTTCATGTAAGATAGTATTGCTGATGTTACATTCAAAGAGCACGGAGTCGCCATATTTTTTTAGGATTTTCTGGTAGAATAATTTCCATTTACTCGTATTGGTATTATCTAGGTATCGTTTAACCCAGCTGCATTTGACTGCATTCAAGAATGAGTCAATGTTCGTTAATTGGATACCTCCATTTTCTACAGATTGAATTAACTGAGTTCTTTTTATTTTATCAGGCTTACCGTCCCATATGAAATTAAATATTGCTGATTTTATATCGTTAATAACATCATATGGTGGATTTGGGAGAACTGTTAATACATATATTAATTTAGGAAGTGCAAACGTTTTCAATACTGTGTTTTTTCCGATTAGTGTAAGTTTACGATGATGCCATGATTTTAAGCAGTTTTTAAAATTCTGTAATTTAGGTAGTATGTTTTTAAGAACTGTATCCTTTTCATTATTTGTGAATGTTATTCCTAACGTTGTGGCTTCATCGGATGTCCAATTAAATTTCATTTCTTTTTTATATTGAACATTACTTTGTTTTAATTTACCTACTCGTAGCACAGTACATTTACTTTTGTTTAGTTTAAGACCAGATGTCAGTCCGTAAAGGGTTAGCGACTCTATTAGGTTATGGAAAGAATCGTAATTGTTATTTAAAAAATAAGTTGCATCGTCAGCAAATAGGGATTGTTTGATTTCTTCTTCAAGTTCTAGTGATATGCCTTTTATGTGTTTATTTGATTGGATGTGATGTGATAGATACTCGATGCAAATAATAAATAGCGATGATGAGAGTGGACATCCTTGTCGAACCCCTCGTTCGATGTTAAAACTGTTTGAAAAGAAGCCATTGTTGATTATACTGTTAATATTGGTATAGAATAGTTTGACCCATTGAATGAGACTTTCACCAAAGTTCATATTTTTTAAGCAAGAGAACATAAATGAATGATCAAGCGAATCGAATGCCTTTTCAAAGACTGCAAAGAATATTAGACCAGGATTATTTGAATTGTTGAAATAGTTTATGCATTCTTGGATAAGACGAACGTTTTCACCAATGTACCGTCCTTTTATGAAACCAGATTGAGATTTTGAAATGATTGATGGTAATATTTTTTTATTCTGTTTGCTATACTTTTAGTTGCAATTGTATAATCATTGTTTAGTAAACTAATCGGGCGCCAGTTTGATAAGGATTCCAAGTTTTTTCCAGGTTTTGGAATAAGTGATATAATACCTTGTTTTTGTAGCGTAGTTAAGTTTTCGTTGTTAAATGAATAGTTAAGTGAATTAATAAGATGTGTTTTTATATCATTCCAGAATATTTTATAAAATTCGATTGTGATGCCATCAGATCCTGGGCTTTTGTTATTTTGCATTTCTTTTAGGGTTAATCCACATTCATATTCATTAAGCAATCCGTCGCACAGTTGTTTTTCCTCCTGGTTTAAAGCGTAATGTGTATTTTTAAAAAGGGTGTTATTTTCAACTTTTTTTCGTTTATATAGGGTTTCGAAAAATAAACGTTGTTCTTCTAGTATTTGAGTTCTGTTTGTTATATCTTTGCCATTGACTACTAATTTATGTACAGTTTTTTGTTCACTTCTACGTTTTTCAATGTTTGCGAAATATTTTGTATTTTTTTTTCATTATGTTCAACATGCTGTGCACGCGCTCTTAGTATTATTCCATTGAGATGTGTATGATAGATTCCATCTAATATTTGTTTTTTTAATGTTATTTTATTTTCAATGTCGGTGGTATCATTTGTGTTTGTTTGATGCAATTGTTTTTCAAGTGTTTCAATGTTTTTGATGGTTTCAGTTTCAAGTTTGTGTGTTTCTTTTTGTTTAAATGATGTGTATCTAATTGTTGTGTTACGTATATTTCCTTTAAATACTTCCCATAAGGTATTTGGGTTTGCATCTTTATTATTTTGAACTGTATTTAATATTTCCTGTTTTATTTGTGTTTGATATTGTGTATCTAATAAGATGCTGTTGTTAATTTTAAAGTATCCTGGGCCTCTTTCAGGTTGTATATTGTGCAGTTTAAGTTCAACTAGAGAGTGATCAGTCACAAATCCTGGTTTTATGTTACATGTGTCAAAAATGTTGCAAAGTGATTCAGATATTAAAAAATAGTCTAATCTACAAAATATTGTTGGTTTTGTGTTTGAGTGCCAGGTGAATTTGCTTTCGTTTGGGTATACTGTACGCCAGATATCTATCATATTGTAGTTTTCAATTATGTTATTTAAAATGTTTCTATTTTTAGTATGAGTATAAAGGTTTCCATTCTTTTTATCTATTAATGGGTTCAGGACAGTATTGAAATCACCACCGATTATAATATTTTTATCTTGGTTATTAATTATAAAGGATTGTAATGTTTCGTAAAATGTGGAATCGTCTATGTTAGGGCCGTAGACGTTGATTAATGTTATTTGTGTTTCGTGTATTTTGATATCTATACTTGCTTGTCTGCCAATTATTATTTCCTTAAAGTTATCGACTGTGACCCCTATATTATTTTTTATCAGAAAGGCAATGCCTGGTTTATTAGTATGTTCTCCACTGAGAGTGATTTCTCCGTCCCATTCGTCTTTTAAAGTTTGTGCTAAAGTAGGTGTCAAATGATATTCTTGTAAAAGGCATATACTTTTTTTTTCGTCTAACCATTTGAAGATTTTTATTCGTTTGTCTTTATTGTTTAATCCTTTAACATTTAAAGTACACAATTTAATCATTTAAGTAGGTGGAGGGTGATGTGAATGGTAATGTGTATGTGCTTTTCCAGTTAGTTTCTATCTTAAAACATGTCCAGTTTGTTTCTATTATAAGACGTAGGATGTCCATGCATACAAACATTAACATTAACAAACTTGTCGAATGACATGTTCACACCGACACAACAATTCCCTCTGTTTACGTATTGGCACCAAACTGCGTATCGTGTACCTTGAGATCCACTCACCGTGTATGGTAATGAGAATATGCTGACGCTTACTCGAGGCGCAGTTAACCGTAAAGTGAGTGATGAAAAACTTACCAATAATCGGTTTGGCTTTGCTTAGATGTATGGTGCCGCTGGTGACACTTACTCCCCGTTACGTATTTTGACGTCACAATATTGTATGTTTCAAACGCTTTCGTCTTGTATTTAATGTGAATTATCACATTATTTCTGGGTTTTTTTGGACGGCAGGACATCTGAGACATGGGAATTAATTTTTATATTTCAATTTGATTCGCTGTAGATAATACATGTTTGAAGTGTTGAATGGAGCCATTAAAGCATGTATTTAGTTAAATCGTTGGTAAGGACAACTTATATGAAACTTTAATTCGCTCACTGTCAACACGGTGTGCACATCTTTATTTACTGTATGTGACTACACATCTTTAGATATAAGTTGACATTATAATTTACATTATATAAACATACTTGAATAATACATAAAGACATTTCTTTTATTTTGTTCCTGATGTATTGCTGGCAATAGCCTCTTTTTAACCATCATGCATTATTATTTGACCAAATCTGACACAATGGGAGATCCTCTGTATGTACTTTTCAATGAATCAAATTAATAAAGACGTGATTTGCGTCAAATAAACCTCGTTCTGGGAAACTGGACTTAATGCACGTGCGTAATGTGCAGTCCAATATAAGACTTTGCATTGCGCACAGGCTTATCAGGGACGACACATTGCGCTTTTATGGTATTTTACGTGTAAACAAAGTATCTTCTTAGCGAAAATAAAGTTTAAGTGGAAAGTGAGTGGTGTCCCTGATACATCTGTGTGGACTGCACATGCTTATATGGTACGACACTTGACGCTCATGTATTAAGCCCGAGATCGCGAGTCTCCTATTAGTACATTTGATAAAAACGTATACTTTGTAAAAATGCAAGCATATGGTAAAATAAACTTTGTTCTCTGGGCACCATTTTTTAGAAAAATGTTCACAAAATAATATATAATAAATTGTTGGTAAAATGGATGCAGGTAAGGCCGCTCTGATCCGATCATCCACTGTGTATTATGGAACTATTGAACCGACATAAACCCTCCGTGGCTAACGGCATTTTTTTAATGAAAACACCTTGACGAAGTTGTTCGCCATCCTGGACACCCACATCCGGTCGGCGGCAGCGCTGGACTGTACACACAGGATGTTTTCCAGCTCGAGTAGCGTCTCTGTTACGTTTCCATGCTCGCCGATGGTAGCGGATATCAGCTTGTTGGGGGCCTGACACACGTACAGTCGGCCCGGGGCGCTAACGCAGAGACTCATCGGAGAACCTTGATCCCCGAACCGCATCCGAGACAGCATAGCTCCCTTCCGGTCAAGCGTCATTACACACGACTTCTCTTGGTCGGACACGTAAATGACTGGATTGGAATGATCGGCTTTGATGCTAATAAACTTTGCTGATTGGAATAATGATTTACGTAGCCGAAATGAAAACCTTTTCCGTTTGAAATTAGTCCGGTTAATTTTGTTTTCTATTTTGCCGTCAGCGTTAATAATTCTCACTTCATTCCCCATTGCAAGAAAAAGGGCGTGATCATAATATGCCACGCCGTAACAGCACTTGTCAAACTCCAATGTTCTAAGGACTGATAAGGCACCACCCTGAACCAAAACTAAACAGACCGATTTGATTTTCGGGCACGTTACCGCTGCCATGTGTTGCTCCATAGCCGCAACGTCCCGAGGTTCCGACAGCATGTCGAGATAGCACAGAAACGCAACGTCGGAGGAGAACAGTTTGATGTTGCAGTTGCTTTCATCGGCAAGCAGCACGCTTCCATCATGCATGAAGGTAATTCCGGTCACACAGCAAATCTTCTGGTCCGCCTGTGAGCGTATGTAGAATTCGTCTTTGAGATCAATCTGAGATTTGACCAACTTGCCGACAAAGTTTGGTTCTAATTCTTCTTCGTTCTCTTCCAGAATATCGTTCAGACTGCCGAATGACGTCACCAGTGCGTGTCGGGCTCTCGCTGACTGGAGTGGGTGCGCCTCGCCGTTGTGAAACGATGGCGATAGTGGTCTAGATGTTTTTTGTGTTTCTGTGACTCCTGAAAGAGTTCCAATAGGGCTATCAATTAGATTCTGTGAGTGGTTCCCCAACACACTGCTGTTGCAAAGTCTCGTCAAAGATTTCTTTTGAAATGGTTCCTTTTGAAATGGTTCTATTCGTTTTATAAAAGCATGCTCTGTACAAAATACGTTGTTAACTGCCTCATTTGATTTTTCGTGCTCTTCATATCTAGTCGCCATGCAATCGTGTCGAAGTAGAGCGTTTTCACATTTTAAATCAGATTCCAAGTTGGTTTGACAACATAACATCCTCTGCTTTTGAAAGTTAGTAAGATATGCGTCATGTTGATTGACAACATAAGTAAATGCAATTTCCCGGTCAGGTGTAAATAACCCTTTTTCGTTGCATGCTGTATCTATGGCCATTTCCGAAATACTCTTAAGGACGCCATTCGTGCCCGTGTATTCCGATGAGAAGCATTTCCGGTTTATCATAACACAACATGGATCGCACTTATGTTCATAATGATCATAAGGAACCTTCACTGTCCGTTCCTTATAATGACAAAAGTCTGACTGACACGCCTTTGTGTCAACCCTTGGTGTTTCGATGTTATCGGGTTTTATAGCAATCTCGCCAATAATTCCTTGAAGACAGAAATTCAGCGGAAAACTTTCCGCCCATAAGTGCGGTGGTATTCCTTGGACGTAAGGCCGAAAATACATCCGACAGACCGGGCATTCGAACCCTCGCTCGATGCCTTTAGGACACTTGTTGATGATGAACTCGTGCAGACATTGTTGACAGAACGAGTGCATGCACGGGAGAGTGCGCGGGTACGCTAGAATCTCCATACATACGGGACACTTCAGGTGCTTCACGATTACACTTATGGCCACACAGGTTGAGTTCATGTTTTTTTCTCAGATGAAGCAGTGAACCACGAAGGCAGACAGAACAACGGCTTAACCAACTCCGCATTTACTAGTTATTATACAACTAAGCTTTCGCCGCCTATAATCCAGGTAAAGAATGCGTGTTGATCTTATTGAGCTGGCTTACAGTCACACTATATGTTTATGTAATTATAAATAAACATATTTTTATGGCATCGTAACAATGTTTTCGCGAGTTTTTGTTACGCACCTGACCAACGGAAACTAATAGTTGCGAACTTGCTGTGATATTGTAATTTGAATCACGCTTTACATGAATCCAGTATTTGATATTGATGTTTTGCCGCACGCACCAATGACAATATACTATTACAATATAAGTTGTTCTATTAATGATTTTCGATACCGTAACAGGAAAAAAGTATGGAATACTTTCGGAATGTGTTACAAATTATGTCGTATATTAACAAATCCGAAGGATGCGGTTAAATAACTGCCATACTGAGGTGCAACAACTGCATTTTACACAATCAAAATATATCACGCTATTATATAACAAGAGCATCGCATAACGGGTGCCATGCTCGGCTGCGAAAGCTTGTCAGATTTTTTTTAGAGGTCACAGTGACTTTGACCTTTGACCTAGTGACCCAAAATGGGTGTGGCGTAGAACTCATCAAGGTGCATCTACATATGAAGTTTCAAAGTTGTAGGTGGAAGCACTTTGATTTTAGAGCCTATGTTAAAGTTTTATATTAGAGGTCACAGTGACATTGACCTTTGACCTAGTGACCCAAAAATGGGTGTGGCGTGTAGAACTCATTAAGGTGCATCTACATATGAAGTTTCAAAGTTGTGGTTGGAAGCACTATGATTTAAGAGCCAATGTTAAGGTTTTAGCACGACGCCTACGGCAGACGGCGGACGTCGGACGGCGGAAGACGAGCTGGCTATGACAATACCTCGGGTTTTCTCCGAAAACAGCCGAGCTAAAAATTACGCTAACTTTCCTGCTAAATCAGTAAACATGTGATTAGCGTTTATTTCGTTTTAAAATTCGCTCTAGATCTCGCCTTTACTGCACGAATTTTTTTAGTAGAGCTTTACTGCATCCTGCATCCTGCAAAGAAATTAACAAGTAATAAAGGGTATGAAACGGCGAATTATACCTGCCTCGGCATGAACGTCGCCATCTTGACTATCACGTGATTACTACCTCTGATAGCTACAGCTACATCAAATTTAATGACACAGAATATAATTGGTAATTATATAATTTTGTCATATTCTCTTTGTACACATACGTTTATCAGCGTGCATTATAAAACATACCAAATATGCACAGTCGGTATAGCTATACATTTTACGATTAAGCTCTAGTTTGTCAGTTCACTAATATCTCTTACAAGGCATCACTTATATACGTTCTTATCAGGGACTTAAACATATGTGTTCATGTGTATGCATTATGTGATCATTTTTTACTGTATTTCACACCGTAAATATTTGGACTAATTAAAATCTTCTACGTGTACATGAAAATATATTGCTTAATATTTTAATATAGTACATGTACATCATATTCTGATTTTCTTGTTAACAGAACTTTCAAAAATAATTGTTTTAGAATCAATACTTATATTTCTTTTAAAGAAATATAATAGACAGCTCTCAACATATGTTAATAATCGTCAAGTCCAAAGGGGTGTGTAATTATTTTCTCATATGATCCCAAGCATGTAATTTGTCTTAGTTATATTAAATACTTAAACAAGTAATAGAGTTTCATTCTTGTTCTTGAATTTCATATGAGTTACATTTATGAATTTTGGATCAACTTTATCTATACATAGATGATATATAATAAAATGTTATTTAATAGTAATAGGTAATAAAATGCTTATAAAAGAAAACAATTCCAAGGTATATAAATCTTTCAGTGCTACAATTCTTACCGCAATCTTTTATAAGTAATATTCATTTAAGCAAATCGTTATAAAAACATTTTCATGATAATAAACGAAAACTAAGTGCCTCATTTTCTTTATGTATGTTCTCACGACGGCAAAAGTAGTGTTCTTTTTAAACGTTACATAAAAGAGAATGACAATTAAGCTTCCAGAAATATCCATTCTACAATAGACCCTTGTCATAACCATATATCGAACATCTTTCTGTACATGTTCTTATTAATAAGATTACATTGTACATGTTACTATGACTACAGCTGTTTAGATTAAATTGCTGTAAAAACGGAGATCAATATTTGCTAAGGAACTCCATGGAGAAAGATATAACGATTTTTCAGAAATTACTTTCCTTCGCGAAATGTATTTATATCTCAGGAGCAACCAGATATTGGTGTTAGACGGGGAAAAAAGCCGTTGATATCTGACATCGTGCACCTGATCACCTGTCTTATGTCTTAGCGCGTGTAAAAAACAAACAAATCAAGCAGCTAATTTGGAATTAATCAAAAGTTATTTTAACTGAAATATAAAGATATACTGTCTCAATAAATCCAAATAAATTCTCTTTAAACATCAGTTTTCATACACATGTAACAAATAATTGCTTTTTTGTGTATGTACACGTGAGTAAAAACAGTAGTTTTATTGATTTTAACCAGATTTTTTTTACGGTGGAATAAAGGGAACATTGGAAATTGTGTGTTTTGTGGTCTCTATTACGTGCGCACGCAAAAGCTATGACGGCGCCTGCGATTCATATGACGCGCGCATGCGATATCTTTGACGTCCGTATGCGATAGCTATGGCGTTCATACGCGATCTCTTCTTACGTAGCTAAATGTGAACTTCTAAATGAATACTTCTGCAAGTCATCCTTTGTCGCAGCGCATTCCATTACAGCCTTGCAAACACATCAATACTGACTCAGGACATTATTTATGCAATTCAGTCCATGAATCCATCCAAAACCAGTGGACCTTATCTATTTAGCCCGAACTCCTACGCAAAGGTTGTGACGAACTAGCCCTCCGTTTTTAAAAAAGTTTCAAAACTCGTTTAAGCCCATCAACTTTTCATCCATCCTGGAAGCTGGCAAACGTAACATACGTGTATATCTATAAAAAAAAACTTAATCCATCAGATCCAGCAAACTATAGACCAATATTTGGCTTCGTTGGAAAAGTTATGAAACGTTGTGTACAGAATCTTTTTTATATATTTTATTTCGCAAACAATTTAGTTACCTGTACTTCTCATCAATCCGGTTGTATCACTTTTATCACAGGTGATTCCACTATGAACCAGCGTACATATATTTACACTGATATCTGCAAATCAATGCATACCGGTAAGGAAGTACGAGCAGTCCTTTGCGATATTTCAAAGGCATTTGATCGAGTATGGCACCGTGGAATACTCTTCAAGCTATAATAATTGGGTATAAAACATAAGCTTCTCACTTTATTTAATTCCTATCAATCGCAACGCTATCAACGCGTCTTTTTGCTCACTCTTATTTTTCATGGTTCACAATCTCCGCAGGTGTTACACAAAATTTGATTATCTGGCATCTGCTCGTTCTTGTCTACGTAAACGAAATAATTGACACTTTTAACTCGAAATATGGCTATTTGTTGAATATGCAAGTATGGATATTGTCATTGAAACGCCCTCTGACATTAGCCGAACATAATCTAAACCATGTGTATGCCCTGGTAATGTCGCATTTCATCTTTCTAAAACCGAATCAACGGTATTCTCCTGAAAACGAAATAAATCAATACATCCAACACTCTTTTTTGATAATGTACCAGTAACGAAAGTTTAACACCTTGCGTTTATGAACTGCGCCCACATCTGCGGCTATATATATATATATATATATATATATATATATATATATATACTTTTATTTCCTCCAGGGTAGATGAGCAGAACATATATACAGCAAGCAATCGGAATTAAGTACAGTTTCACAGCATATTGTATATACATTGTTTATAGCAACCAAATAAAATATATTGAAGTAATGAATAGGTACATTTTAAGAATATACATTCTGATGAATATGGAGACGCAGTCCTGGCATATTGTCACAGACGTATTAACAAAATGAAACACATAATATGCCCCGAATACCTCTAAAATCTCAAACCCCTTCACCGACAAAACCGCTACGACCGTAGAAATAGGGCATCGGTATTTAGTCAAGAAGTGAATCATATCGGTGCTAATTTCTTCCAGCTATATGATTGTATGATGACCTTTCAATAAACCCGTAACAATGTCCCACATTGTCCTCTTTTAAAGCCTCTCTTTGCAGAAATATCACAAAACTTCTGAACTATTAAATATAGTCGCAGGCGCTGGTCAAATCGTTCACGTAAGATTTCCATTTCAACGCAGTTCACTCAATAACGACCTATCCGGAAAATCATTAGTAGTCCTTTTGTCTCATGAAGATATATTGAAACTGTCAAATATTTCCTTCTAAATATTCCGCACCATGAACTTCTTCGGGATAATCTGTTTTGAAATATGACGTGTCCTTTTAAAAGAAACAAATTACTTCAAGGGTGTGAATACCTTACACCTGAGCAAAACTAATCAAACATTCTAAATGACCAACGATATATTGTCTTTTAAAAACGTTTCTCATAATAACTTCACTGGAAACAGCACATATTATTTGATGTTGTCTTTCTAACGTTACTGTTCGAAACCTTGTAACTCAGTCTTACTCTCTTAATCCATTCTCTACCTAATACATATCTTAATATAATGTTTCATCACTTCATGAACCGTGAATGTACAAACGCCGTATCATTCGCAACCAATGGATAATTTGCTAAAACTGGTGTCATGTCCTAATTTTTTAATCGTACTATTTAATCTATGGACAACACTTTATATACTAGTAAGTGTTTAGTAACTAGTTTTCTTATCCACTATTGCATGAATGTAATTGATAAATCATGTTCAAAATTGTACATATCTTAATAAATACAATTAAACCAAATGCAAATGAAGGCTGTCCAGAATGTTATTGGTTAATACTACCTAGCTGTTGTTTATTTAGAATATTTAGATTCACGGGAGAGACTTATGTACACCCCATCAATAAAAACTCAATCAATATAATTGGTGTACAGGTGCAGTCCCGTGTCTGCACCTCCTCGTTCCGATGACCCACATTTCTCAACATCACTTGATAACGCTTTCTCATCACATGCATATTCACCTGTTATCTTTTATGCATTAACTCGGTCGTTGGTCGTCGTGAAAGTCGGATATAATTAAAGTCTATCAATAACATACATTATGTGTAAATGTAGTAGTAGAGTGCGTGTATATGGTTTTATTCAGCGTTGCGTCAAGGCATTATAGATCTACGGAATATGTCCAGCAAGGAAACATTGCTTAAAGTGGGCGACCAAACCACTAAGCCAACATGGCGCCATTTTCTTATTCTGCCTTCATTGTTCACTCTGTTCGTTGGATCGCAAATATATACGTACGTGTTGAACGAGTGGACACAGGCGAGAATGAAAGAGCAGTACTTTCCAAACAGCTCCCTGGACGCCAACGTTAGCGCATGCGGCAACAGTGATAAAACGTCATTGGAATACCAGCAATACAAACAGGTGCAACAACAGTCTGCAAACTGGTTAATCTTTTACAACCTGGGCGAGAGCGTACCAATGGCGTTCATGAATATCGTTATCACCGCATACACAGACTCGTTTGGAAGAAAGTTTCTTATTCTATTGACAATATTCGGCACGTTTTTCAAATCAGGTATGATTTCACTGATTGTGACCTTTGACTGGTCGCCAGTGTGGGTGGTGGTGGCAAACATAGTTTTAGGGTGTACCGGTGGAGCATTCGGGCTTTTTTCGGCCGTGTTCGCGTTTGTTGCAGACATGACATACACGGATGAACACAGAATAATTGGGATTGTAGTAATCGAGTGCGTGGTCATGGGTTCCGCTATAGTAGCACCTTATTTATCCGGGTATTTTGTGGAAACATTGGGACTGGGCTTTTCCAAAACGTCTTTCATATGCGTCGGTATGTGTTTCTTCAGTTTCTTGCTTTTACTGATAATTCCAGAGAGTATTGCTAAACACAATCGGCAAAAAGCACGATCAATCTTCCAGAATATCAAGCGAGTTACCGATTTCTACGTCAGCAAAGAGATGAAAGGACAGCGAGCAAGGTACATTCTGCTAATGCTTTCTTTCTGGTTCGCAACAGTTACAGCAATGAGTAGGACCAGCATTGAAACGCTGTACTTTCTGGGACAGCCGTTCTGCTGGGGGCCCTCAAAGATCGGATTGTTTATGACAGCAAGGCATGCCGCGCAAAGCATCATCGGTCTGGGCGCTCTGCCGCTGCTGCAGATCTGTCTCTCCAACCAAGTGATCGCAATAATAAGCACCGTGTCTCTAACAATTTCATACATCATTGAGGGTCTGGCGCAGAGCACGTTGGTAATCTACTTCGTACCAATTTTAGGTGTGTTCTCTTTTCTTATGATACCGATGATACGCGGCATGATGTCCAATATTACTCCAGCGGACAAGCAAGGGGCTATGTTCGCAGGCGTGGCCGTGTTCGAAGTAATTAGCAGCCTCGTGGGCTCTATCGCTTTCAATGGCGTTTACTCGCAGACCATGACCTTCATGAACGGGTTCGTGTTTTTAAGCATGGCATTCCTGAGCATGGTAGACACGGTCATGTTACTGGTGTACAATTGCATCAAGCCGAAACCCAATGCAATCAGTGTTGCACACGTTAATCAAGAGACGTACTCAGAGGACAATGTTTAATAACAATGTTACAGACATAGAGTCAATATGCTCAGTGATATTTATATACAGATAAATCTTTTATTTTGTCATTATTGTTAAACCAACTATCCATTTGTACTGTTTGCAATATTGGGACTTATATAATTTCCTACAAGTAATATTATGTTATAACAGTGTAATCATTGTACGTTTTAAACAACGGTCGTTTGTATTTTTCGGAAGTTTAAAGGGTGTACTCTACTGACTTTGTTTTCTCAATTTTTTCATTACTTTTTAGTCGAAAAATTACAAATAAAACTACATTAATACAAACAAACAAATAAACAACAAATTCTTAGTTTGTTCTTGTTTATAATCCCAAGAGAACTTTAAATATACTTATACGTTTAAGTTTGATTCAAAATATTATTTTAAAATTTTGTAATAAAACACACTATTAATTTGTGTCCGACACATTACGTAATGTTCAATTATTTTAAATACTGAATGATGTATCTTTAAGGTGTGAACATTACATGTTCAACGTGAAAAATAGATGTGAAAAAAAATATGATACAGTTGTGTTCGCCAGGTTTATTGCTATTTTAATCACTGGACAAGAAGATGAAGGTTCAGCTCGCTTTGGGATCCGGTATGCGTAAGTTAGCTGTCCTGCAAGTTTATTATCAGATGTCTATCAGGGATGGCAACTCACTTTTTACCATTAGATGCCTCATCTTTAGTATGTTAGTTGCATAGCTAACGAGTAACGAGACCAAAACAATGTAGATCACCATGCAGGGTATTGTTTTCTACAACTTTCTATAAATAAAACTATAAATAACACAATTGCTTCCATGACAAACTTTCGATGCATTATGTCTTATGATGAGTCTGGATTAAATTATTTCATTAGGCCTTAATAAATGAATATTATGAAACTGATTACTGATCCACAGTCGCCAATTTGTATTCAAAGTTTACATGCAATGAATGTGTCTCATTTCAAATAGTTAATTGCCTGGCCAGAGTACCAAAATTCGAAATTGATTTGCTTAGAGAGGTGCCAAGCGAGTAAGAAGGGGTTATTGCAGTTTTCTTTGTAAATTTGAATTGCATTTTAAATACCGGTAAGCTCTTAAAGAACACAAACCGATTTACAAAGCCTTTTCGATCCGTTTAATAAAAATTTAAACTTTAAACAGCGGTTCCGCTATAGTAGCACCTTATTTAATACAATTACATTTTTTTATTTCATGAAGGTTAATGAAGGTCTTCTCTCAAAGAAAATAAAAATTGACTTTAAATGGAGTTCTAGATAAATAATGCTGTCAGGTCACAAACTACGATTCTGTCAAATGGATGCATTGACATAAAACAACGACGAAGCTGGTAACTAGTGTCACTTATAGCGTTGTTAATGGCCCAGACACTGATGTATTCGTATTTTGTGTACATTCTTTAAGAGCTATTGAGGGTAACCGTGTATAAGTTAAAAGCCTGGCACGTAAAGCACACAAATTAAAGACGCTTTTTACCATTGCAAGACATTGTCAATCAGTTGACTGCTGATTAAAAGGGGATCTTACTGTCTGTCTACTGACTCACAGCTTGGGATATCAAATGTGGATTGAGTGGTAAAGGAATGAAAAAAACATACTCATACAGTACTGTACACATCTTATTTTTTCTGAATGGGGGTATGCGTTTATGTCACAAAAAAGTGTATAGTTTTTAGCACATGTGTATGGGAAAGAAAACACGACACAAAACGAGATCATTTACTGCTAATGAGTTTTCACATCGAAGAGCTTTAACACCACCATAAGTTTTTATCTGATTTGTCCATGATGCGTTTTGAAACAATTGACCAGTCGCCAAATTATCGATCGCTCAGCCCACATAGTCACGTGGTCTAGTGATTAGAAAACTCTGACAAGCAGATCGCAATTATAGCGGATTACGTCAGTGAAATACTATATTTGTAACGATGTATCATGCTCTTTTCTATAATATAAAGTATTAAAGCCGCACACTAAATTAAACTGCTTTGTAAAACTTAAATATAATCATAAATGCTTTAGAGAGAAATAGCGTAATAAAAATAAATGAGTTAACGGCAGACTGACTATCAGAAACGTTTCTTATACATATTATCGGGAGTTGATGAAAAATCCGTTGTAAAAATGAGCATTTATTTCATATTGATTTTGAACTTGTATTAAACCGTCTGACAGTGAATCCGGTGGCTATTCATATATAATTGTGAAATATTTTTATTAAATGCAAATGACACATCCATATCATGACGTTTTTTTTTTGTTTAGTAAAAATGTTTAAATTTTTAAAAAGACACCGATTTTTTTATTTAGATATTAATTAAATTTTGATTGTAATCATAATTTAATACAGGCCTAATTTCGTGGTTTCATTAACAGGTAGTCTAATATGCATTTTATTTCATTTATTTTTAATGCGAACCTGTTACATTTCACCATCGAAAAATGAAATGTTGGTATTACGGTGCTGTTAACGAACATTCGAATTGAATACATTTAGCATATTATGCATTTGTTTATTTATAACAAGATGGCCCTTATATGTTAATTGCAATTTTCACATTTCTCCCCGTATCAATATATGTTGTATTAGAAATTGTTGTTGTATTATAAGTCGTACATTTTACACTTGAAGTCGCTTTAAATAAGCTGACTAAGCCGCGTTGAAAACACCTTTTGGTTGTTTTTACTTTAGTTAAAACAATATTTAAGTTAGCAATTTATAATGATTTCCCTTGTTTATGATCCACAGAAAATAAATAATTATTATTTAATTGGAAATCATTTAAGTAATTAAATAGTTTTCTTTTATTGTGTACAGTACCTAACAATGCCTTAATGTTCCTTCATTCTGAGATCCACGCAACATACTGTCATTTATTAATCATCGACAATTACGCTGAGATTAATAAGCACGTGTGGCAATTATTATGTTGCCAAAACTGCTTAATATTGTGCATCAAACGGTATAACACGTTTTATAGAACACACAACTGTTGTGGTTAAACTATTTATTGTGTTCGTTTTCTCATTACTCGTTCATATGTTCAAGAAATAAAGATAAAATAATAACCTTTGTTCATGAAATAAAGATAAAATAATAACCTTTTATAAAGTATGTATAGCACCTACATTTTGAATAATGATCGAACAGTAATGGTCATGCATTTGATATAAAATCTGTGTAAACTCTTAAAAATTACGTCCATTCCATATACACGCTTTGTTTGTCGGACAAAATGGCGGCCAGATAAGCGTTGCTGAGGGGTGTGTGAAAAATCGATATCTGATTGGCTGATCGAAAACTGTGGGCGGAGCGATCGATACTTTGGCGACTGGTCAATTGGTAATGGAGAATGCATTGACTCCACAGCTTCCACTACTATTTTGACCGTTGAACATTGAAATTACAAGGATACTTGATTCACAGCATGTCAAATTCAGTCGAAAATAAGTAATCCAACTCCAATCATTTTGATTATGTGTATTTCATTTATTGATGTACAATAAGAATCAAATTAACGTTTGTAAACGTTATAATCCAATGCATTATTTGTATAGACTGTGCACTTTAAGCATGGAAATAATGAACCGGCTTAAAGAAGGTGTAAGTATTGCATAAAATGGAACTATATATAACACAACTAACTTATTACATTCTGAAATCTACAACGCTAAAGACAAAATAAAATAATTAATGTAAATTGTAAGCATGTCAAACTTAAGGGTCCAAGTTTTATACACAAATTGTAAGCATGTCCAACTTAAGGGTCCAAGTTTTATACACGCAACACATGAATTAATGGGACTAAACGACCATAGATGGCTCACTTTAGACCAGAAGGAACAGATTTGTTCTGAGACGGTTTGTAACTTACAGGATTCCAAACACATCACAGGGAGACTGCACTTCTTCTGGCTGTTTGACACCGTCATGAACCATTTTCAATTTTTACAAAAATTCATAAAAACATATGTTCTCATCATATTTCAAGTGACTTCCAGACAGCATTTTCTCTATTTTTTACCAAATGACCTAGTTTTGGACCCCATGTAGAAATCACATAGTAATCATATGGTCCTTTTCATCATGTCCATGAAGATTCACCAATAAAAGTCGCCTTAGGAATACAGATGATATCCGATGGAAGAAAGGCCATCACATGCGCTCCTCATGAGCATATTGTGCTCAGGTCAGTAACATTTGACATAAACACCGAAATAAATATTATGCAATACACATTATATCTTGAACATAAAACAAATTAAAATTTAATTTGTAAAAAGAGTCGCTATACAGTCTAAATGGAAATTATAAAGCCTGAACATCATTTTATTTTCGATACCAGTTATATCATAAAAAATTATTTAATATCAGTACAAATAAAAATATTTTTACAAGTAAATCCAAAATTGTGCATTGTATTATAATCAGTAGAAAATTCAATGCTGCTTTGGTGGTTTTATTACATACATGTCCTGTATTCAACAAAATTGTTAATAAAATGAGAACGGATTTGTCAGATGATACCAGATTATACAATATATATGGGAGGGGGCAACTTGAATGCAAACACATGTGTCATTTGGCTGTAACCACATATACATGTTACTAAGACTACTTAACTGTTGAATGAGTATTCATTTAAAAATATTCCCTTTTAGAACTATCACATAAACACGATTTTACACAAGAGGGCCAAGATGGCCCTAGTTCGCTCACCTGAGAGGAGTCGGTTCATTCAATCTTTACCTAATGTCAAACTTGACCTAGATATTGACCAGACAAACATCCTGGTCAAGTTTCATCATTATTGAACCAAAACTCTGGCGTAGGGAGTGTTTTTGTTTTTGTAAGATTTTAAATGGTGACCTATCATCAAACTTGACTGAGATCTTTCAGTAACTTTGATAAAGAATGCTTGAGAAATGTGAATGCTAGAGTGTTTACAAACCAAATGTGCACGGACGGACAGCGGACAAAGACCAATCCTAAAACCTCAACTGAGCAATCAGGTGAGCTAAAAAGTGTGTTTCACCAATCTGAGCCATTTTCCAACTTATCCAAGAAATCAATAAAACCAATGTATTGACTAAGCTTCACGATGGTTAAGCAAAATATGTGACTTCCATAATGTTTGATCTCTCTATATCGTCACATAAGGAAAACTGCCCCCCACCCTTGGCAGCCATGTTTATTGACCCATCGGGACCATTTGCAAACTCATCTGAGAGATATATAAAACCAATCTTTTCACCAAGTTTCATGATGATTGGGCAAATAATGTCACTTCTAGTGTTCACAAACTTTTTTCGGCGAAGCTGTATAAGCCAGCTTTTTACCTTACCTGACCTTTGTAAGTATCCAATAAAATTTAAATAAAATTTCCCGCGGCTAGATACGAATGAATACACTTCATTTATTCAATTGGCTGATTTGAACATACCACCAGAACATTGGAAACATGGACGCGTCTTTGTAACACTGTTTTACTGCATGAAATAATTTTATCTCTAATGAAAAGGCTTGATAGATAGAACAGTTTTACACTCAACTCTCGACATCAATGCAGTTTGTGCGTGCACCTTTTATTTTCAGAGGATTGCCAGCGCCAGTCACTTCCCGGCCAGTGAAATAATCGTTACCGGTATACAATATAGACACTATCGTGTGAACTAGGTGAAGTGTTTGCGTTATCTTGAAGACTTATGGTCAGCAGCAATAAATCACTCTCTCGGGTTAACCTTCTCAAAGGGTCAATCTCAGGATGTTATTTCATTAACAGCTCCAGACCATTATTGTATTGCTGATAAGGGCTGAAGTCTATCTGACTCAAGAATCTGGCATATAACCTGGACTGTGGAATTTTCTTTAGACCAGAAATATGCTTAATGAAAATACAGCGATATAATTATGGTATGTCCATATTAGATTCTTATTGTGTTTTCAACAATAAAATGATAAATAATATTTTTGATTAATTTAACAAGAATTATTCCACCATATTGACTAATGTATTAAGCATGAGCGAGATGATTCTCGATACTGTTAATAATCAACAAACCACTAAAACAGGTTTGTTCGAAGAACGCACGTATGAATATTTAAAATATGTACGGATACTTCGTGTGTGGCTGGCTGCCTTAATGTTTTAATTACACTTCCATTCTTCTTTTGGTTTTCTGTTTTGTATCTATAGGTTTATGACGGACAGACAGACAGACTTATGACCCGCAATATGTAATAATGTAAAATAAGACGCGAAAACTCCGCATAACATCCTGTACTGCGTGTCATGCAGCTAAGAACTGCACATAAAAAGACATTCCCTATCTTTGATCTCATTCATTGAATTCTTTACCTTTCACCAAAACCAACCACAATCAACGCCGTATATCTTTTTTAAAGATATTTCTTGTTACTATATAAATATAAGAAAACTGCCCCCCCCCCCCGGCAGCCATGTTATTCAACTGACTGGAACCATTTTCCAACTCAACTCTCGTATCAAGGAAACAAATGTTCTGACCAAATTTCATGAAAATTGGACCAAAAATGTGACTTCTAGAGTGTTCACATGTTTTCACCATATACATATAGAGAAAAATGCCCCGCCCACTGGCGGCCATGTTTTTTCACCGATCTGGACCATTTTCGAACTCGTCCGAGAAATCAATAAAACCAATGTTTTGACCAACTTTCATGATGATTGGGCAAAAATTGTGACTTCCAGAGTGTTTACAAGGTTTCTCTATAGCCAAAAAAGGAAAACTGCCCCGCCCACTGGTGGCCACATTTTTCAACGGACTTTTAAACTCAACCAACATATCATTAAGACAAACATTTTCACAAAGTTACATAAAGATTGGACATGAAATGTGACTTCTACAGTGTATACAAGTTTTTTCTTTTTTTTGACCTTGTGACCTAGTTTTTAACCCGGCACGACCCAGTTTCGAACTCGACCGAGATTTCATAGGGACGAAGCTTCTGACCAAGTTTCATGAAGATCGGACAATAAATGTGGCCTCTAGAGTGTTTACGAACAAATGTAAACGGACAGACGGATGACGGACAAAAACTGGTCACAAAAGCTCACCTGAGCAATCAGGTGAGCTAAAAAAAACATTAATAAGCTGTTAACAAAAATAACATGATTTAATATGTATTATCAATCAAATATAGTATTATTATATTTAGATGTAGCAACACAGCAAGTACTACTAAATAAAACACATTGTTTACACATACATGTATATATATATATACACTATTGCACAAAAGATATCATGCTTAACCCAAACAGATATTTTATTTAGCACATACCCTGTTTCCCATGTAATATAACCATTACGAATATTTTTATCTTACACATGTGTAATGTACTTTCAGGACTACCTATGGCTCAAAATTTTCTGTAGCCAAATTTACCGTTTTATGTCTTAATTCTTATTACCTTGGATATTTTATGGGTGAAAATGCAGAAAACTTTGTAGCCAAATGGAATTTTTTGTAGCCAAATTTCCTTATTTGTAGCCATTGGCTAATTTGGCAATTGGCAGAGTAAACCCTGACTTTTTAAGCGTTTTCATTAGCTTATTTTTGTTCAATTGACCAATCGCATTTTGTTATTATGCTGAAATGACATTGCAACGTCATATGACGTAACGAAATGTAACAACATTCAGGATTTATCATTATGTTTGCGTAAATATTTATTTAATTTGCTCATTTAAAAGCATGTGCTTAAAAAGATCTGACACTCGTTGTCATTTCATACCATATTTTATTAAACTCGTCCAGGAAAGGATCTCTTACTAACAAAATTCCTGAGCTCGTTTAATAAAATATGGTATGATATGACAACTCGTGCCAGATCCTATATAAATGATATTCTTCTAATACATACTCATACTCTTTACGTTCCCAACTCTGTTGTAAGAATATGTCAACAATACAACATAAACTGTTAATGTGATACATTACATTGCATGCAAGTCGTGGCTTCAAAAAACATGAACAAATGCAATTTGTCTTGTTCAACAAAGCCCTTTAATATAAAATCAATAGAGATAGCCATGACCATGTAAGGAGTCAGCTGCAACAGAAATGCATGATAGCAGCAGGGCAGTATCAGAACATAGTACCAGTATTAATATAAACAAAATCAGTTGCATACATTTCACAGTAGTAATAAGGGCAGATATGAATATATTACACATAGAACATTGACTGTTATGAATCTTCGGGTAGCGGACTGGCAGCAGACAGAAGCACTCTGAAAGGTGAGTCTTCGTCATCACTTTCAGAGTTGATTTCTGCAGCAGTCCTCTGAAAAGGCGGAAAACAGTGTGATATCATGTGAAACTACAGCTGAAGGATTGCAGATGATTAATTAACCCCAAATGCTGCAAGATTGTACCAATCAATTTAGTTCATTTAAATAAAACTTGAAACAAAGGTCTTCATATAAGCTACCTACACACAAAATTACAGCACATTACCCTCATCCAAAACTCAAGTGAAAGCAATTCTTCTATTTATAGTAATAATGATATTGACCCAACTGGCCGCAAATGTAATTATGCAAAGACTGCATGTAAGCCTTCTCCAAACAAAATTCCAGCACAATACCTCCATTCAAACTAAAGTTATCAAGGGGAACTGTTTCTCTAGTTTTGCTGAATAGTCTACCTTGGTAAACAGTCTTGCTAAAAATGCCATATAAAAACTAAATATTGATCATATTTAGATGTAAATTGAATCTCATCATACCAAGGTATTACTTTTTTCTGCTATGTAGACGGGCAGCTTTATTTGCAAATGGCTATCAAAGGGTATTCATACAATTATTCAAATCACTTATACTGGTCATGTACGTAATTCCGGCCTGTACGTAAAAAATCGGCCACCTGTGTAAAATCATTTTCATGATCTTTACGCACATATTTTGTTTTTATTTAGAAAAATCAACATGAAAACCATCCCCACTCGCAATATTTTGCAAATGTAAGAACCATATCACCGTAAACTTTTGTGTTAAAATGTCACAAATATAGCAGGAAATATTTGGCTCATGGGGAAAGTGATGTCATCATATGTTGCAACAATTATAATCATATAAGAAACAAATATATTTGATAAAATTATTTTTATTTTATCTAATAAACTTTAATCAAAGTTTTACCAATTTATTGTACAAAAACTTATATTCAAAACATACAAATCAGAACCTAAATATAAATTTTTAATATATGAATTACCTCCCTTTATAAGAATATTGCTAGATTACACGTTAAAATATTATATATAAGCGTTTACTAATAATCAACACTGAAGTCAACTTTTCAAACAAAATGTGTTTACTTTTTTAGCTATGTTTGAAAATTTTTATTAAACACATTAAAAAGAAATATTTTTTAATAAAATATCAGTTTCCCCATTGTTTATATTTATTAAAATACTGTACTGTATATCTATATATTGTTTTCATTATGAAGGGAAAATAAAGTATTTCTAAACGGATGATGATTTGCTCACCAAAATAAGAAACTAAGCTACTAAAACGTATATTGTTAAAAAAACTTTAAAAATAGATTTACACCTGACCATTATTATAAAACATTTGTTTTTTCCGAAGGTTAAAAAATATTTAAAAATTTTGATAATGAATCCTGTCAATGCCATATATGTCTATGGCACATACAGTAACATACTATGTATCATGATAAAAGGAAAAGAGATAAGCAAACTTTAGAAATGTAGAGAAGAAATATGCCAGCACGTCAGGGTTTGATCATATACAGGAAAGTGTTTGGAATTGCAGAAATAGAGCATACAACAATTTTGCAATTGCAAAAACATTTTGTTGGTAAGAGAGCCCAAGCTAAAGGTTTTTGAAGTATGCTGACAATACCACAGAATATATTGTATGGTAAAATGCACTAAACATCATTATAATATATCAGACATTACTAAAATTATAGATCGTTAAACAGAGATATTGTTTAGGTTAAAAAAAAATGCCTCTGATTCAGTAAGGCTGTGAGATAATGCATGAACACAAAATGCAGTTGAAATCGAGTAACACTGGGAAAAAGGTTAATAGATTAATGTTTACTAATTCACTGCCTGAAAATAGAAAAACACACACAATTATATAATAGCATACAACTAACAATTCCTTAAACTTCACATACAAGGAAGATGACTTATACTTATAAAACAAAAGGGCCTGAAAGGCCCAAAGTCGCTCACCTGAGATAACATGATATTATTGGGACAAATCTTCTGACCCATTTCATGAAGATCGGAAAATAAATGTGGCCTTTAGAGTGTTAACAAGGTTTTACTAGAGCCATATAAGGAAAAATGCCATGCCCTCTTGCAGCCATGTTTTTCAACCAACCAGCATCATTTTTGAACTCGTCCAAGATATTATCGGGATGAATCTTCTGACCAAGTTTCATGAAGATCGGACAGTAAATGTGGCCTCTAGAGTGTTAACAAGACTGTACTATAGCCATATAAGGAAAAATACCCCGCCCCTTGGAAGCCATGTTTTTCAAGCAAACATAATTATTTTCGAACTCATCCAAGATAACATTGAGACCAATCTTCTGACCAAATTTCATGAAGATTGGACAATAAATGTGCCTCTAGAGTGTTATCAAGGTTTTACTAAAGCCATATATAGCCATATAAGGAAAAATGCCCCGCCCCTGGTGACCATGCTTTTAAAGCAACCAAAACCATTTTCGAACTCATCCAAGATATCATTGGGTCAAATCTTCTGACCAAGTTTCCAGATGATCACAAAATAAATGTGGCCTCTAGAGTGTTAACATGGTTTTACTATAGCCATATAAGGAAAAATGCCCCGCCCCCTGGCGGCCATGTTTTTCAACCAAGCGGCATCACAGAGCTCCAGATAAGGGTCGTATTTTCGTAATTACGAATTATTTTCAAGTCCGTTACGTATTTATTTTAAAATCTTGTCGTACCATTAAGAATTACAAAATCAAGTTACGAATATTATTTTTACATCGGTTCGTATCGATTTTTATTGAGTTCTTTTCGTGTATTAAAGCTTTTTGCAGTGCTTATATAGAATGGTTATCAGGTTTGTTTAACAAAGCGCATTTTTTCCAATAAAAGCGGCGTATACAGTCTATCTGTCAAAAAACAATGGCGGCGCCCAGAGAGCGTCCTAAAAAACTGCAAAGCGTCCAAAAACACGCTTTTAACGTATTGTACGCAAAGTAAGCCGAAGTTAAATGTTAAAAAAGACATTATAGATTAGATCTTATACGATGTTGTATGTTCAGTTGCCGACAGAGTCGGAAAAGCTAAACAAAAACGCGACACGATGGGTCCAAACTTAAACACAAAAAAAACATTGAACGAATGGAAGGGACAAGTCCCGTGGCTCATCGTTGAAAAGATTGAAGGGGAGACCCGTTTTAATTGTGAAATATGTAAAAAATCATCTAAGGCATGCAATCAAAGCACAGTTTGGGCATATGAAGGTATTTGAAAAATAAAATTGTATAATACTGAAAAGACACTGTCGAACTCGTATAAATAAAGTTGCTAGTATGTTTATTTTGATTTTTTTGCATGAAAATAACCATTATTATTTATTTTTAGGTCATTTAGAAAAAATAAGAATTATTTTCCAAAACTTAGTAGTAACTTTAAGAATAAAATTTCAGAGTTAAGAATTCTTTTTGAAAATCTGGTAGTAATTTAAGAATTTCACAAAACCTTATCTGGAGCTCTGCATCACTTTCGAACTCATCCAAGATATCATTGGGACAAATCTTCTGACCAAGTTTCATGAAGATCAGACCATAAATGTGGCTTCTAGAGTGTTGACACGATTTTACTATAGCCATATATAGCCATATAAGGAAAAAAGCCATGTTTTTCAAGCAAACGTAACCATTTTCAAACTCATCCAAGATATTATTGAGACCAATCTTCTGACCAAATTTCATGAAGATTGGAAATAAATATGGCCTCTAGAGAGTTAACAAGGCAAATGCTGACGTCGCACAACGAACAACGGAAGACGGACAAAAGGCGATCTCAAAAGCTCACCATGAGCACGTTGTGCTCAGGTGAGCTAAAAACAACTAGAAATGTGTCTACAGGACACAATCATATGTCAGACCTTTTATACAGTATTTAATTTCTTTCTAAAATCCAGCTTTCTTTTCAAAAGTCAAAAGTTATGTTCCCAGTAAATCTTTTTTATCAAATGTAATCCATTTCTTATCACAAGCATCACTTTGTTTTGAAAAACGCTTCAATTTAAACTCAACTGAAGATATCATCTTAGTAAAAACTGAAGTTATTTCACTAGTGTTTTTTCTCTTTATCATAATATTTTCCAAATCAATTGTCAACTTTTATATAAACATAAAAAGTGTGTAATCATAAAAATAAAAATATTAGGAGGTTTCCACGACTTGGATATTTGATCATTTTTTATTTAGGCTTTGTACATAACATTTTTGGATGGAAGTTGATTGCACCATAAATTCTAATGATGACAGTCCTGATATCAATATGTGCAATATTGACCGTTAAGGTGACCCAACTACTCACCTCGGCCTGTCATATGCTCTGGTAGCCCTCGGTGTTGATCTTGGTGCTCTTCCACTCCACCAGGGAGAAGCTGAAGCAGCCAAACGTGCCCAGGATCACCATGATCAGCAGCTGGTACTGCAGGATCAGGTAGTCACTGTAGAAAAATGCTATCGCTGCAGAAATCGACTGAAACAATTATTTTTGACGTTAGTTTTGATCTAAGCCGAAAGCTTATTGAAATGCTCTCGAGTAAACTTTTGAAAATGATATTCCAATGATTTTTTTTTTTTACAATATTTTTGTTTATGAAGCAAAACATGTCTTAATAAAAATACACTTTTAAAGATGTGCAGAATGTTTCTAAAAATAATGCTGTATGTCATTAAGAAACAACAATATACTGACATTCTTTAACTCATTTGAACCTCTGTGAAAGATTAATTGAAGAGATATTTGTAAAGAACAATAGACAAGAACACCATTTTTTTTTTTAAATACAGTCTTGTCAATACCGCAAACATTATAAGATTTTTCAATCAGCATGTAATGTTAAAATCTTAACATATTGTTGATCTAAATAGTTTTTTTTGGAAATCTTTGCTGAAAACTGTTTCAGTAAGTTAAGCCCTCACTATATAAAATATTTCACTTGACTTCTTGTACAATTAACTGCCTTTTGAGTTTTGATAGATCAGTCCAACTTACTGGGATAAAAGTACTGATAATGTGTACAACATACATGTAAAAACTTGAAGATGGCAAATGCAGAGGAGCTTTCCTATAGGAACATGACTATGTGTACAACATACTTGCACAAACTTGAAGATGGCAAAGGCAGGGGAGCTATCCTCTGAGAACATGACTATGTGTAATAACATACTTGCACAAACTTAAAGATGGCAAAGGCAGGGAGCTTTCCTCTAAGAACATGACTATGTGTTCAACATACTTGCACAAACTTGAAGATGACAAAGGCAGGGAGCCATCCTCTGGGAACATGACTATGTGTTCAACATACTTGTACAAACTTGAAGATGACAAAGGCATGGGAGCTATCCTCTGGGAACATGACTATGTGTTCAACATACTAGTACAAACTTGAAGATGACAAAGGCATGGGAGCCATCCTCTGGGAACATGACTATGTGTATAACATACTTGTACAAACTTGAAGATGACAATGGCAGGGGAGCTATCCTCTGAGAACATGACTTTGTGTACAACATACTTGCACAAACTTGATGATGGCAAAGGCAGGGAGCCATCCTCTGGGAACATGACTATGTGTATAACATACTTGCACAAACTTGAAGATGGCAAAGGCAGGGGAGCTATCCTCTGAGAACATGACTATGTGTATAACATACTTGCACAAACTTGAAGATGGCAAAGGCAGGGGAGCAATCCTCTAAGAACATGACTATGTGTATAACATACTTGCACAAACTTGAAGATGGCAATGGCATGGCAGCTATCCTCTGAGAAAATGACTATGTGTACAACATACTTGCACAAACTTGAAGATGGCAAAGGCAGGGGAGCAATCCTCTGAGAACATGACTATGTGTACAACATACTTGCACAAACTTGAAGATGACAAAGGCATGGGAGCTATCCTCTGAGAACATGACTATGTGTATAACATATTTGCACAAACTTGATGATGGCAAAGGCAGGGGACATATCCTCTGAGAACATGACTATGTGTATAACATACTTGCACAAACTTGAAGATGGCAAAGGCAGGGAGCTATCCTCTGAGAATATGACTATGTGTATAACATACTTGTACAAACTTGAAGATTGCAAAGGCAGGGAGCTATCCTCTAGGAACATGACTATGTGTATAACATACTTGTACAAACTTGAAGATGACAAAGGCAGGGAGCTATCCTCTGAGAATATGACTATGTGTATAACATACTTGTACAAACTTGAAGATTGCAAAGGCAGGGAGCTATCCTCTGAGAACATGACTATGTGTATAACATACTTGTACAAACTTGAAGATTGCAAAGGCAGGGAGCTATCCTCTGAGAACATGACTATGTGTATAACATACTTGCACAAACTTGAAGATGGCAAAGGCAGAGGAGCTATCCTCTTGGAACATGACTATGTGTATAACATACTTGCACAAACTTGAAGATGGCAAAGGCAGGGAGCTATCCTCTAGGAACATGACTATGTGTATAACATACTTGTACAAACTTGAAGATGGCAAAGGCATGGGAGCTATCCTCTAGGAACATGACTATGTGTATAACATACTTGCACAAACTTGAAGATGGCAAAGGCATGGGAGCTATCCTCTTGGAACATGACTATGTGTATAACATACTTGCACAAACTTGAAGATGACAAAGGCAGGGGAGCTATCCTCTAGGAACATGACTATGTGTATAACATACTTGCACAAACTTGAATATGGCAAAGGCAGGGGAACTATCCCCAGGAAACATGACTATGTGTATAACCTACTTGCACAAACTTGAAGATGGCAAAGGCAGGGGAGCTATCCTCTGGGAACATGACTATGTGTACAACATCCTTGCACAAACTTGAAGATGGCAAAGGCAGGGGAGCTTTTCTCTGGGAACATGACTATGTGTATAACATACTTGCACAAACTTGAAGATGGCCAAGGCAGGGGAGCCATCCTCATGGAACATGACTATGTGTATAACATACTTGCACAAACTTGAAGATGGCAAAGGCAGGTGACCTATCCTCTTGGAACATGACTATGTGTATAACATACTTGTACAAACTTGAAGATGGTGAGGGCAGGGAGCTATCCTCTAGGAACATTACTATGTGTACAACATACTTGTACAAACTTGAAGATGGCAAAAGCAGGGGAGCTATCCTCTGGGAACATGACTATGTGTACAACATTCTTGCACAAATTTGGAGATGGCAAAGGCAGGGAAGCTTTTCTCTGAGAACATGACTATGTGTACAACATCATTGTACAAACTTGAAGATGGCAAAGGCAGGGGAGCTATCCTCAGGGAACATGACTATGTGTACAACATACTTGCACAAACTTGAAGATGGCAAAGGCATGGAAGCTTTTCTCAAGGAACATGACCATGTGTACAACATACTTGTACAAACTTGAAGATGGCAAAGGCAGGGGACCTATCCTCTGAGAACATGACTATGTGTACAACATACTTGTACAAACTTGAAGATGGCAAAGGCAGGGGAGCAATCCTCTGAGAACATGACTATGTGTATAACATACTTGCACAAACTTGAAGATGACAAAGGCAGAGGAGCTATCCTCTAGGAACATGACTATGTGTATAAAATACTTGTACAAACTTAAAGATGGCAAAGGCAGGGGAGCTATCTTCTGAGAACATGACTATGTGTATAACATACTTGTACTAACTTGAAGATGACAAAGGCAGGGAACTATCCTCTGAGAACATGACTATGTGTATAACATACTTGCACAAACTTGATGATGGCAAAGGCAGGGAGCTATCCTCTAGGAACATGACTATGTGTATAACATACTTGTACAAACTTAAAGATGGCAAAGGCAGGGGAGCTATCTTCTGAGAACATGACTATGTGTATAACATACTTGCACAAACTTGAAGATGACAAAGGCAGGGAGCTTTCCTCTAAGAACATGACTATGTGTACAACATACATGCACAAACTTGAAGATGGCAAAGGCAGGGGAGCTGTCCTCTAGGAACATGACTATGTGTATGACATACTTGCACAAACTTGAAGATGACAAAGGCAGGGGAGCTATCCTCTGGGAACATGACTATGTGTATAACATACTTGCACAAACTTGATGATGGCAAAGGCAGGGGAGCTATCCTCTAGGAACATGACTATGTGTATAACATACTTGCACAAACTTGAAGATGACAAATGCAGGGGAGCTATCCTCTGGGAACATGACTATGTGTATAACATACTTGCAATAAACTTGAAGATGACAAAGGCAGGGGAGCTATCCTCTAAGAACATGACTATGTGTATAACATACTTGCACAAACTTGATGATGGCAAAGGCAGTGGAGCTATCCTCTAGGAACATGACTATGTGTATAACATACTTGCAAAAACTTGAAGATGGCAAAGGCAGGGGAGCTATCCTCTAGGAACATGACTATGTGTACAACATACTTGCACAAACTTGAAGATGGCAAAGGCAGGGGAGCTATCCTCTAGGAACATGACTATGTGTACAACATACTTGCAAAAACTTGAAGATGACAAAGGCAGTGAACTATCCTCTGAGAACATGACTATGTGTATAACATACTTGCACAAACTTGATGATGGCAAAGGCAGGGAGCTATCCTCTAGGAACATGACTATGTGTATAACATACTTGCAAAAACTTGAAGATGACAAAGGCAGTGAACTATCCTCTGAGAACATGACTATGTGTATAACATACTTGCACAAACTTGATGATGGCAAAGGCAGGGAGCTATCCTCTAGGAACATGACTATGTGTATAACATACTTGTACAAACTTAAAGATGGCAAAGGCAGGGGAGCTATCTTCTGAGAACATGACTATGTGTATAACATACTTGCACAAACTTGAAGATGACAAAGGCAGGGAGCTTTCCTCTAAGAACATGACTATGTGTACAACATACATGCACAAACTTGAAGATGGCAAAGGCAGGGGAGATGTCCTCTAGGAACATGACTATGTGTATTACATACTTGCACAAACTTGAAGATGACAAAGGCAGGGGAGCTATCCTCTGGGAACATGACTATGTGTATAACATACTTGCACAAACTTGATGATGGCAAAGGCAGGGGAGCTATCCTCTAGGAACATAACTATGTGTATAACATACTTGCACAAACTTGAAGATGACAAATGCAGGGGAGCTATCCTCTGGGAACATGACTATGTGTATAACATACTTGCAATAAAAAAAAGATGACAAAGGCAGGGAGCTTTCCTCTAAGAACATGACTATGTGTACAACATACTTGCACAAACTTGAAGATGGCAAAGGCAGGGGAGCTATCCTCTAGGAACATGACTATGTGTATAACATACTTGCAAAAACTTGAAGATGACAAAGGCAGGGAAGCTATCCTCTGAGAACATGACTATGTGTATAACATACTTGCACAAACTTGAAGATGGCAAAGGCAGGGAGCTATCCTCTGAGAACATGACTATGTGTACAACATACTTGCACAAACTTGAAGATGACAAAGGCAGGGGAGCTATCCTCTAGGAACATGACTATGTGTATTACATACTTGCACAAACTTGAAGATAACAAAGGCAGGGGAGCTATCCTCTGGGAACATGACTATGTGTATAACATACTTGCACAAACTTGATGATGGCAAAGGCAGGGGAGCTATCCTCTAGGAACATAACTATGTGTATAACATACTTGCACAAACTTGAAGATGACAAATGCAGGGGAGCTATCCTCTGGGAACATGACTATGTGTATAACATACTTGCAATAAACTTGAAGATGACAAAGGCAGGAAGCTTTCCTCTAAGAACATGACTATGTGTACAACATACTTGCACAAACTTGAAGATGGCAAAGGCAGGGAAGCTATCCTCTAGGAACATGACTATGTGTATAACATACTTGCAAAAACTTGAAGATGACAAAGGCAGGGAAGCTATCCTCTGAGAACATGACTATGTGTATAACATACTTGCACAAACTTGAAGATGACAAAGGCAGGGGAGCTATCCTCTAGGAACATGACTATGTGTACAACATACTTGTAAAAACTTGAAGATGGCAAAGGCATGGGAGCTATCCTCTAGGAACATGACTATGTGTACAACATACTTGTACAGACTTGAAGATGACAAAGGCAGGGGAGCTATCCTCTGAGAACATGACTATGTGTACAACATACTTGTACAAACTTGAAGATGACAAAGGCATGGGACCTATCCTCTGAGAACATGACTATGTGTACAACATACTTGTACAAACTTGAAGATAGATAAGGCAGGGAGCTATCCTCTGAGAACATGACTATGTGTACAACATACTTGTACAAACTTGAAGATGACAAAGGCATGGGACCTATCCTCTGAGAACATGACTATGTGTACAACATACTTGTACAAACTTGAAGATAGATAAGGCAGGGAGTTATCCTCTGAGAACATGACTATGTGTACAACATACTTGTACAAACTTGAAGATGACAAAGGCATGGGGCCTATCCTCTGAGAACATGACTATGTGTACAACATACTTGTACAGACTTGAAGATGACAAAGGCATGGGACCTATCCTCTATGAACATGACTATGTGTTCAACATACTTGTACAAACTTGAAGATAGATAAGGCAGGGAGCTATCCTCTATGAACATGACTATGTGTACAACATACTTGTACAAACTTGAAGATAGATAAGGCAGGGAGCTATCCTCTATGAACATGACTATGTGTTCAACATACTTGTACAAACTTGAAGATAGATAAGGCAGGGAGCTATCCTCTAGGAACATGACTATGTGTACAACATACTTGCATAAACTTGAAGATGACAAAGGCAGGGGAGCTATTCTCTGAGAACATGACTATGTGTATAACATACTTGCACAAACTTGAAGATCGCACAGGCATGGGAGCTATCCTCTGTGAACATGACTATGTGTATAACATACTTGCACAAACTTGAAGATGGCAAAGGCATGGGAGCTATCCTCTAGGAACATGACTATGTGTATAACATACTTGTACAAACTTAAAGATGGCAAAGGCAGGGGAGCTATCTTCTGAGAATATGACTATGTGTATAACATACTTGTACAAACTTGAAGATGACAAAGGCAGGGGAACTATCCTCTGAGAACATGACTATGTGTATAACATACTTGCACAAACTTGAAGATGACAAAGGCAGGGAGCTATCCTCTTGGAACATGACTATGTGTATAACATACTTGCACAAACTTGAAGATGGCAAAGGCAGGGGAGCTATCCTCTTGGAACATGACTATGTGTATAACATACTTGCACAAACTTGAAGATGGCAAAGGCAGGGAGCTATCCTCTGGGAACATGACTATGTGTATAACATACTTGCAATAAACTTGAAGATGGCAAAGGCAGGGGAGCTATCCTCTTGGAACATGACTATGTGTATAACATACTTGCACAAACTTGAAGATGGCAAAGGCAGGGGAGCTATCCTCTTGGAACATGACTATGTGTATAACATACTTGCACAAACTTGAAGATGGCAAAGGCAGGGGAGCTATCCTCTTGGAACATGACTATGTGTATAACATACTTGTAAAAACTTGAAGATGACAAAGGCAGGGAGCTATCCTCTTGGAACATGACTATGTGTATAACATACTTGCACAAACTTGAAGATGGCAAAGGCAGGGGAGCTATCCTCTGGGAACATAAAGCCAAGCAGGGAGTAGATCTGAGTGTTGAAACTGCTGTCACCCAGCCCCAGCAGGAAACTGCACAGGATAGCTACATACTTGCTGCAAAATGAGACCACAGAAAGGATAACAGGAGAATCAGCTTTTTTCACTTTTGATAAAACTGTTTTATCACAAATAGTACTCATTTTACTGTTTAACAATTAGAGTGGAAATCATGCCATATTAATGGCTGAAAAAATCTGTAATAAGTAAATAAGGGAAACAACTCACCAGTTATAAAACATGCTAGATGTATTTTCAACTTTTATGTGACCTTGATATGATAAATGTATCTTTAATTAGGACACCAACTGTCTTTGTGCCAAGATGTTGGATATGTACTCTTGGAACCTAGATGATAGAAATGTACCCTCAATAAGGGCCAAACACTCTGGTGTTAATTAGATTTTGGAAACATACACTCAATAAAGGACAACAAATCTGGTGTAGCATTGATTTAATAAATGTATCCTAAATAAACAGAACTGCATCTTTTCAATGTTCAAACTATCATTGACCTTTAGAGAGCCTGGACATCACACGACTGGCATGGGAGTGCCTTGTAAAAACGTGTGTTTACTAAGAACAGTATTTCTCAGAGATTAACTGAGTAGGCATGATGGGTATCAATAAAATATGGTCAGTCAACTATGAGAGGCAAAACTTTTGGGGTTTGCTTAAAAGTGATGTGTATATCCTAAACAAGAGCAAACAATTCTTATGTGTCCTAGATCTGTTTTTTTGCATATGGGATAATTAAAGTGTTATCTGGATGTAGTTTAAGTAATCTCATTACAGGTTTTTTTTCCACTTTTTGGGAAGATAGCCCATGGCTTTGGAATTGGGAATTTTATCGGCATTTTCATGAAATTGGGAAAATAAGTTCATTAGCCTTTTTATTTCAAACGAAAAGTCCACTGATTAGGGAAATACTAAATTTGATATAACTCTTTATAATCATTCACATTTAAAAGAACAAAATCATATAATTCTTTGTTAGATATAATTGAATTACAATTGAGATAAAATACGCATTAGACACTTCTTTCTATAAAAAAAAAATATATTTTTTTTTTTTTAAATTGGGAATTTTTTGCCACATTTTGGGAAAAAAGTATACTTTTTGGGATTGGGAACATAGCCGAATTTCGGCTATAAAATCGGGCCAAAAAAACCCCTGCTGATTAGCAAGGCTTCCCCTGGCTAAAAAATTTCTTGAGCCAAATTCGCCTTGTTTTGGCAAATTTTTTCTATTTTGGGGCTATTTTTAAGTTTTAATGAAGAAAAAGTTGTAGCCAAATAGAATTTTCTTTAGCCAAATAGTTCAATTTATAGCCATTGGCTAATTTGGCGAATGGCAGAGTAAGCCCTGCATTAGGAGTTACAACTCTGGTGTTACCTAGAAGTGATATACGTAGCTTCATTACTCTCATTAATGGGGGACCTCTCGGGTAGGTTGATAAAGATCAAGAAGAAACAGACCATGTGGACCACATAGCCAAACATGATGATCAAATCTCGACCGTGACGATTAGTAGACTTTCCCATCAGTCCAAACAATGAGCCACCTACAGGGATAGTACAAATAAAATTATCAACAGTATATATAATTAGTATATCCATCAAAATTTTGCATCAAACTGGTACAAATTCATACTACAAAATGTGCACATGTATAAACATTTTATATTCTATCATACAAAATCTGTAAACAAATTCAAGCTGATTAATATGAGCTACATTCTGAGAAAACTGGGCTTAATGCATGTGCGTAAAGTCCCAGATTAGCAGTCCGCACAGGCTAATCAGGGACTACACTTTCCACTTTTATGGTATGATTAGTTTCAAGGAAGTCCCTCCTTACCGAGTATCAAGTTTATGCGGAAAATGTCGTCCCTGATTAGCCTGTGCAGACTGCACAGGCTAATCTGGGAAGACACTTTACGCACATGCATTAAGCCCAGTTTTCTCAGAACGCGGCTTATATGGCAAAAATAACATAAAATTATGACATCCCTATAACACAATGTTTTGTGGTTGCATAATTTAACAGATGTACCTACCAAGTATTTCTCCAACACCAATGAACATCCCCGAGATACCGATGAGTCCCTTTGCCTCTTTTCCAAAGTGCAAATTGTTGGATAGACATGTGCCGTACACACCACTGAAGAAGGTCAGCTCAATTCCTAGGAACAAAAAATAAACTTTATCAAGAATCCAATTACTGGTAGATTTTGAATAACATCACTTTCATTTGATTTAATATGAAAATGAACCAGAGGTCCAATGACCCTAAGGCACTCACCTGAGACCCAAAGGCCATTATTTGTTCTGAAATGTGACTACTAAAGTGATGTGATTTTACTATGGATATACAAGGGAAACAGCCACAACCTCTGAAAGCCAATTTTTAAATGGACCAGAATCATTTTTGAAAATCGGCCAAAATATAATTTGAAAAAATGTTCCGAGCAACTTTGATTATGATTGGGTGAAAATGTTCACTTCTAGAGTATTCATAGCAATTCACAACAGCCAAATTGTGATTAGGTGAAAAATGTCACTTCAAGAGTGTTAATTATGTTTTACCAAATAGAGAAAACTGCCTTGTCCACAGGAACGACGTCTTCCAATGGACCAAAACATTTTTTGAACATGCAGAGATATCAATAGAAAAAATAAGATTGGAAAAAAATGTAACCTCTACAACGTTCCCAAGGTTTAACTGTAGTCTTATAAGAAAAACTAACTGACAGCCACCTAATAGGTGGTCATTATGATCAACAGACCGGAACTATTTCCAAACTCAATAAGAACAAATGTTCTGAGCATGTTTTATGAAGACAGGAAAATAGACAACAAAAAGGTACTTAATCTTGTTCTTTCATATGATCTAATG
This sequence comes from Dreissena polymorpha, assembly GCF_020536995.1. NCBI lineage: Eukaryota > Metazoa > Mollusca > Bivalvia > Myida > Dreissenidae > Dreissena > Dreissena polymorpha. The sequence goes on along the minus strand of NC_068356.1, from coordinate 22,670,328 downwards.
ATATTGTTTTTTAGCACACATCACTGAGTTTTTAATTCTGCAGAGATATCACAAGGACAAATGTTCTAACCAACTTTCATGACGATTGGGCATAAAATTTGGAATCTACAGTTTCACAAGGTAAATGTGAAGGATGCATGATGGACTGCAAGGGACCAAATGTGATCACACAAGCTCACCATGAAAATATTTTATAAGGTGAGCTAAAAACTTGAGTAGAGAACAAACATTATGATGTTACAAAGCAAATTTCAAAGCTCTCCAACTTGTAATTTCAGCAAATATTTATTAAAGTTACTTGAATCTTTTGTTGTTTGTTTCTTTGTTGGAGTTGTTGATTTTTATATAGTATTTCAATCATGACTGTGACTTTAACCCTTTGCATGCTGGGAAATTTGTCGTCTGCTAAAATGTCGTCAGCTGAATTTCTAAAATTAGCATTTTCTTCGATTTTTTTCAAAGAATACTATCTGAAAAGCAAACAGTTTGGATCCTAAAGAGACGCCACGTTTTGTGACGTCTCATCTTGATCCAAACTGTTTGCAAAGGCCTTAAAAATTCGGTTCCAGCACTGAAAGAGTTAAGAACTCCCTTTCCCTGAATAGCTGGTTCACCAGAGCTAAGTGCACTCACTGATGCCAGTAACTGTCAACTAGTAACTGACAACTAGTAACTGACAACTAGTAACTGACAACCAGTTCCTTTGAAACTTTTGAATGACTGATCACCACACAAGTTATGTGGCCAGGCCAGGGATCAAACCCCAGATCCTCAGCAAGTATAATCCTAATTTTGCATAGAACTCTATTAAATCATGTACCCCCCTGGGAATGATATCGATCCATATTTAATCTATCTTGGCTGGGCAAGATTGTAACACATGTAAGAATGTAGCCTTCTAAAAATATTGTATATCTTTTGAAAAGTATGGGAACACATTTTATAAAATATCTGGTTTCACAATTCTATTTTCTTAAACAACCCATTCTAACTTGGTAAAAAAAATATATGAGGAATTCAGTGTAAATTACCGGAAAACAACAAGCTCAAAGATGATGATGGATGCTGAATAAAGGGTGACCTTAAGAGCTCACCATTAAAACTTCCAACAATACTAAATCAGGCCCTAGGAAGCTTGTGGGATGTTTCCAGAAATATTACAGAACTCTGCCAAGGCTCTATAATAACACATATTCTGAGCAAGTTCCATGAAGATTATGCAAACAAGAGACTTCTATTTTGTGTACAAGGTTTCACTATAGCCATATTAGAACAAGAGCACCGCATAACGGGTGCCACGCTCGGCTGCGAAAACTTGTTAGATAATTTTTTTTAGAGGTCACAGTGACCTTGACCTTTGACCTAGTGACCCAACAAGAGATGCCCCCTACTGCGCTGCATTGAAATTAAATTTCTATTTATCATTTGGCAGGTATAGAAATCATCTCCCTTTAAAGGTTATTACTTCTCTTGAATTTTGTCCAATCTAACCAGGGGGGGGAGGGGTAGGGGGGTGGGGAGGGTCTCACAGTCAATTATGACCATGTCAGACATCACTGACAACCAAGACCTGTGGTTTAAAAGAGATCATAACCAGAGTTGATCATGTACCTATGGACACAAGTCCACAGGTATGTAATGCACATTAAAGAAATTATAATTATATCATTTAAAAAAAATTGAAAAATCAATCATTTGGGTTATAAATAATCAAAATAATAAATCTGTACAGTATTAACTTGAAAAGAACTTCAATTCTTGGTAAGGAAATATATAATATGAGATTTATAATTATATAAATTACTTCCCTTGAAAATAATTGTCTGTAACAAATCTCTATTTTTAGAAGCAAATAATTAAAAGCCACTATACTGTGACTGTAGATTTACCACTCAAAATGTGCAGCTCCATGAGATACACATGCATGCCAAATATATAAAGTGGCTATGTTCAATATTGAATAATTTTCTCCCTTTTTAAAGCTTATTACTTCCCTTAAATCTGTATTTTTTACCATAGACCGTAAAGGATGACCTTGACCTTTTACCACAAGTCGTTTGTCAGAAACACAATGCCGCCTACTGCGCCGCTTTGATTTATTTAACAAAAATATATACCTGGGCAGGTCAGATAACTATGTCCATTTAAAGCTTATTACTTCCCTTAACTTTGTTTTTTTTTACCCTAGACCTTGAAGGATGATGTACACCTTGAAATTTTACCACTCAAAATGTGCAGCTCCATGAGATACACATGCATGCCAAATATCAAGGTGCTATCTTCAATATTAAAAAAATTATGGCCAATGTTAAGGTTTTAGCACGACGCCTATGGCGGACAGCGGATGACAAGCTGGCTATGACAATAGCTCTGGTTTTCTCCGAAAACAGCCTCGCTAAAAATTGCCAACCCACTTGAGACCATGTTTTCAAACTTACCAGTATCATTTTCGAAGTAAGCAAGTTTCATGATGATTTGGCAAAACATGCAACTTCTAGAGTGTTCACTAGCTTTGACTTTTTTTTTACCCCAGTATCAAACTTGGCCAAGATTTCATTTGGACAAATGTTCAGACCAATTTTCATGAAGATGAGACCAATGCGTTCACAAAGTAAATATTGATGACAGTCAAGGCATTCTCAAAAGCTCACCATGCTCATGTTGTGCTAAGAGGAGCTTAAAACTAAGAAAGTGTCCTTGTAATTGATACAATATCAATGTGTAAATGATTAAACATGTACGTCATTTATGTCTAAGATGGATGGTAATCTTTACCTGTATAAAATATTGTAATGGACAAAAGCAGCATTTCTTTGGTGCGAATCAGATGAAAGGATCTTTCTAAAAGATGAAAAAAAATTATTCATTGAGCACATGCATAAGGCAAAACAAATATTGAAAATTATTTGTAAAAGTTTGGTTATCATTAATGCCAATATGAAAATTATAAAATGCTTTTATTCAACTTTGAAGGTGTATTACTATTAGTAACACGTTTCTTGAATAAATTTTTATTCAGTGACACAATCATATCAGATTGTAAGTAGAGTTCAATGAGACTTATACATACTGAGCACAGACAAGGGTGTATCTGCAATAACTTGTCCGCTGCAAAGGAAAATACAGTGCTTTTTTATACAGAATGTTAAGAATTACTTATGTACACATCATCATATCAATTTATCCAGTCACACTCATACCAGTAAATATAGAACCTATGGAGAAAGATATTGTGTCTTACAGGGGGCTGCACACAGCTTATTACTCCCCAACCAATTTTACCAGATATGACTTAAGGTTTACACTCTTTGTAAAAAGTCTGTTAATGCATGTCTGTTTGTACGCAAAATTTATTCCTGAAACTTCTTATGACGACTGAAGTTACCAGAATTAAAATAAGTATACTTATGATTTGCGATATCAAGATTATTCATAACCTTCTTTAACAACTTCCCCTCCTACTTCAATTGACCAATGTCGATGATCGAGAGTCTTACAGGTGTAACCTTGATAAATTACACCATATATCTGATAAAAAAGGGGGAAAAAAAAACAAGAAGAATGGTAAAGTTTTTCTTCACATCTTACACAATGTATAGCAATCAAGCTTCAGTAGAACACACAATAATAACATAATAAAAATAAATATTTGTGTTTTTTAACCGTTTCAAAAAAAAATTGGGGGTGGGGGGGGTGGGGTGGGGGGTATAGTGTGAGGGTGTGTTGGTCATTTGTGAGACGGTCTTAAAAAAAAAAAAAAAATGTTAGGGGGGGAGGGGGGGAGGGCACGGGGGATGGTTTGGGTGCAGTCTGTTGTGGAATGTCAGGTAAGAGTAGTTTTGTCAAAGTATCAATCAAATCTAATCATAAATAAAGAAGTTATGGCAATTTTAGCAAAATTTAATAACTTTGCCTTGAGAGTCAAGGTCATTCAAAGGTAAAGGCAAAATTCAACTTGCCAGGTACAGTAACCTCATGATAGCATGAAAGTATTTGAAGTTTGAAAGCAATAGCCTTGATACTTTAGAAGTAAAATGGATCGAAACACAAAATTTAACCATATATTCAAAGTTACTATGTCAAAAAAGGGCCATAATTCCGTATAAAGGACAACCAGAGTTATGCAACTTGTCCTTTTACTGTCCCCTTATGATAGTTTGCGAGTGTTCCAAGTATGAAAGCAATATCTATGATACTTTAGGGGTAAAGTGGACCAAAACACAAAACTTAACCAAATTTTCAATTTTCTAAGTATAAAAAGGGCACATAATTCTGTCAAAATGCCAGTCAGAGTTACATAACTTTGCCTGCACAGTCCCCTTATGATAGTTAGTAAGTGTTGCAAGTATGAAAGCAATAGCTTTGATACTTAAGGAATAAAATGGACCTAAACACAAAAATTAACCAAAATTTTAAATTTTCTAAGTATAAAAAGGGCACATAATTCTGTCAAAATGCACACCAGAGTTATCTAACTTTGTCTGCCCAGTCCCCTCATGATAGTAAGTAAGTGTACCAAGTTTGAATGCAATAGCATTGATACTTTCTGAGAAAAGTGGACCTAAACGCAAAACTTAACCGGACGCCGATGCCAAGGTTATGACAATAGTTCTTTTTTTTTTTCAAAAAATAGATGAGCTAATAAAATCAGATGTCAAAGATCACATGTGGCAATTAATTATCATTCAAAGGCCAATAATGCCCTGAAAAATTAATGGAGCACAATAAATTGACAAGGAAAGTACTCGTACATTTTTATCAAATTAAGATTATAAGTTCCTGAGATCTTGTGGGGAGATGAAAATAAACACTACCTCCTGAAAAACAATTGGACCAGAACAACCTGAACAAGAGATGTGTTCATCAGAAACACAATGCCCCCTAATGCGCCGCTTTGAAATTTTATTTACTTTTTACCTTTGACCTTGAAGGATGACCTTGACCCTCAACTTCCACCACTCAAAATTTGCAGCTTCATGAGAACGCAGCTTTGAATTAATTTTTTTGACCTTTGACCTTGAAGGATGACCTTGACCTTGAACTTCCACCACTTAAAATGTGCAGCTTCATGAGATGCACATGCATGCCAAATATCAAGTTTCTATCTTGAATATTTAAAAAGTTATGGCCAATGTTAAAGTTTTTTTCGGACGGATGGACAGACTGACATACTGACTCTATGCCACCCTACCGGGGGCATAAAAAGAAGCCCAAGTCAAGCCTATAGGAATGCTGTATATCAAGTTTCATCTATTTCAGATCATAACTGTCTGAGATTTTGCACAGCAACAACTTGTGATATATTAATAAGAACAGGCAATTACTCCATGAACAATGATTTGACCAAAACAACCTGACAATACGTGCATGTCTACCCTATAAGGAATCTGCACATAAAGTTTCATCACATTTGAATTATTAGTTTCTGAAATCTCAAATGAAAATGAAATGTGAGCGGACCAAAAGACAGAAGGTTTCATGAAGAGACATCAAGAAGGACAGAAATTTTTCAGATCCAAACTCAATTCAATTAAAATATGAATTCAGAAAGCAGCCACTATATGCTACTTCAGGAGGCATACAAAACTTCAATTTTACAATTGTAAACAATTTGTGTAGAACCTAGAGTTGAGGTTGATATTGTCGCTGCTGTGTCGTTTCCGCAGGAAGAGCAGGCAGAGAGAACCCAGCAGGCCTGCGCCACTAAGGCCGATGAAGAGCTTGGTGCGCTCATCAGTGGATATCACCTGAGCCCCCTTCAGCACAAAGTAGCTGTATGCATTGCCAAACAGCAGGCTGCAACAGGGATAAGACTAAATTATCAATGTGTGACGTTCTCAACATTATAAGCTATTCTTGCCAACACATTCCACCATATTAATTGTCGCAAGCGTGAGCATGAAATGATTTGTAATGTCACTGATTAAAGTAGTGTAGTTGTTGATTACTGGCATAAGTATGTTAACTACAGTACTATTAATGAGCTCAGATCAGATAAGGTTACGTATGAAATATGTGATCAGATTAACTGAACACTGCAATATGACTGAAATACTGTTTAATATTACAAAAATCTACACAAAATCCTAACGAACTAGCACAAAGTGCTTGTCATTTATTGCAGGATTTTATCAGACAGCTTACTACAAACAAGAAGTAAATGTTTGTAACTACTCATTTGATATTGACTGCATCTAATAAACCAGATGGTTGTTAGAATTGTGTACTGGTTGACCTGAGCATCTATATAAATTGAATAAAAGGACACGTGACATATGGAATGAAGACTTGATATGCACCTGAACTGGAGTAGGGCCCAGAAGATACCACTGTTCCTGGAGATGGTTTCTGAATCGGAGTTAGTGGTGAGGAAATTCCCCTGTCCTGTCCACAAAACTGTAGAAAAAATATAATAAAATAAATTTATATGCAACAAAACCAGTTAATCAACATGTTAGCAATTCATTTACTTTAATTCAATTATCTGTGCAATCCCAATCTGGGTCTGCATGTAAACTTCCAAAGCCAAATATTTCAAAACAATACCTCCAATACCTTAATTCTTTAACAACTACAAGTGCATTATTTAACAAAAACATTAATTCACATTGATAAGAACCTAAATGAACAAAGAGATGTAATAGACAATTATGAAGTCCATATGCTTTCCTAACTCAGAGAGTATTTAAAATCTATCTAAAGGTTAGCAAGCACTGATTCTACCAAGTTAATGAACATAAAAGTAAGTTAATAAAACTCAGGTGACAAGCAATTTATTAAAAAACCATGTTAACAGTAACCTATACCTGCTGCCCCGAAGCCAACCAAAACAGAGCCTGTGTACAGAGACCATAACATCGGCTTCAGAAACGAAACTATAAACAATCTGAAAAGGTAAATACTTTCAATCACAACACAAATCTGTGACTACATTTAATTTATAACAGAAATGTTAAACTAATAAAAGACTATTTTGCATTTTTATGTATATTGCTGCGTATTATCTTTAAACAAAAATCTAGTGTAAAATTTAATGTAAATAAAATAGTATCAACCAGTGTTTTCAAAAACTTAAATACAATACTTACATGAATACTAATTTATATTAATTCTTATGTTATAAATCAAATCTTGAGTATATTTTATTCAATCTTTATTTATGAGTTCTCATACAGAGTACTTACAAGTAGAGCAGGGAACCGAAGAACATTGACAGTTTAGCTCCTATGACCACCACTATTGATGGTGCTACCCAGTTGGATACCGCAAAAACTATGTAGATCACACTCAAACTGGAAATATATCAAATAACATGTAACCTGTTCCTTTTTGCCCCTCCCCCACTTTTGTCTCTCTAGTAAGATCAAAATAAAAATCTTAACATCTATTAAAAAATTTGATTTATTTTTGCACATATTAAACGACAAATAAATAGTGTACGATTCATACCCTCATTATCAAGTGATGAACAAAGATGAATTGAATTATTAAACAACGTCACACAACATGTCTGGCTTCCATACCCCCAGCCCATTCAGAAGGACACTTTACCATTTGTGATCCTGAATCTTTCCCTTTTTATATGATATACTAAAACACCCAGCATGACGAACAAGTAACAGCCAGTTTTGAAATTCTAAGGGCCATCTTTGCACAAACTTGGTATGAGACCTCTATATCTTATAACACATATCAAAGGTCAACACTATGGGTCTTGCTCTCACAGAGAAGATTTTAAACTTATATCAGCCAATAAAGACCAAATCAACCCCACCTTGGGACTGGGTAATTTTGACCCAGTGGCATGACCTGAACAATCTTAGAAAAGGACCACTACACAATGTTACATTTCAAATATTACATCCCAGAGCATAGACTTCCCAAGAGCATAGTCTTTTAAGTCCATGAACAACATTTATAAGTTGTTTTGTAGTAATGGATATGGTGTCCGCCTAGCGACCGGGAGACCACGGGTTTTATCCCCAATGTGGGAGCATTCTTTAGATCTCCGCAAGACACCAAGTACTGGTTCTAGGCCCAAGAATTTGAATTTTCTGTATATTAGAAAACAAAGTACAACCTGATTATTGGACATACACAGGACTTCCACTGTTTGTAAAATGGAGATACAACTGTAGTTTTAAGGGGCATTTTTTGCCGGGATATCCATTAAGGAAAGCACTTTTAATATACATTTCTTGTTCAGCTTATTCTACTATATAAGTATAAATAAACCATGTGACCCATCAGACGTGGCCAATTTTGATCCCAGTTTCACAATGTGACCAAAGTTAGTAGAGGACCAATAACACATATCAAAGCTTTAGGTCTTGTGATATCAGAGATTTTGTTCATGTTGCTCTTATAAAACAATAGCCCCCCACCCCCACCCCTCCACCTGGCATGACCAATTTTAAAACTAGAAGTCAAGTTCCAGATATTACACCTTGATGTGTTGTCCTTAAAAATAAGCCATGTGACCTCTTTATGCTGTTACATCCCAAATATAAAACCTCTGATCTTTGCAGTTGCTCAAATAAAGCTCACCATGAACACTGGCTCAGCATGAGTGGGAGTAATGGGATTCCAGGAAGTGTCAAACAGCAAAAAGAGAGTTGAAAACACAGACAATTGAAATTGTATGTTCATTGAAATTGATTATAATGTATTACAAACATTTGTGGCAATTGATTATGCTATCGTTATTCCAATGATGGCAGATATGTAAACTTTGTTAACCTACTAAGATTAACCTTGACTGATATATGTGTTCTGTATACGGTAAGTACAAACCAGCTGTTATCAAAGCATGCAATAGAGCATGATAACTTTTATAACCTTATAAGATATACCTTGACTGAGAAATGTATCCTACATGTATACTGTATGCCCTATGTACAAATACCTGCTGTTATCATTGTGTGCTATGGATCATGATATCTTTACTAAGATGTTGCTACTGACAACAGACAATATCATTGACTTTGCATATAAATCTACCGGTATACCGAATTGAATCATACAAGATGATTATTTCATTTGTGTTTAAAAAAGAAAGCAATGTATAAGTGACTACCAGTATGAATATACCCCATCTAACCATTTAGGCAATCCTTAAAAAAAACAGTAAATATTCAGTAAACAGAGTATTACAACAGAAGTCTTGGCAGTGAGACAAAACATCTAGCAAGTTCACCACCTGATATTTTAACACATTTTAACAGAAAACAGGGTTTCACCTTTGTAAATCAGTGTAATGAAAAGACTATTTAATTTACTGCTAATAATAAATTGACACAAAGCTACCCATCATAGAATGCATCTATAAATGTGGTAAATTAGTAAGCTTCAACATTCATCATCTGTTAATCACTGTTAACTCATGCCTAATAATCAAAATAATATATTGAAAGTTTGTTTGGCAACTCAATTCTGTTAAAAATTAAAGTTTGTTTGGCAACTCAATTCTGTTAAAAAAAATATTGTTTTGATTGATGCATGAGGATTTAAATTCCTACGTTTGAATTCAACTGCTATTGCTCAGCAAAAATTTGTTTAATATTTGAGATATTCAGGAAATATGGCATAAGCTGTTTTTGAATATGTGAGTATTCAGTCACATGATAGTTTAAAACGAGTCTTTGCTGTAAGTTTAAGTTTTCTATCCCAACTAATACTGAAAATAAACATTGTATAGCTAGATGTTTCTGAAGGTGTTATTTGTGTAATACTGTGCATCTTTGTTCAAGTTTTTGTAAAAATATTATAAATACAAGTACAAATACCTTTTGTACCCAGCCCCATCAAAAGTTGAAGTGCCATTCGAGCTGCCATTACTATTACTATCTGCACTGTTCAACACACTTTCCTAAAATAGAAAAAGGAGTTGAGGTTTTATTAATGAATGGGTTCATATAGACTTCCAGTTCTGTCACAACAAAGTGATCAAAGGCTCTTCAAGGAGCCTGTTTATATGGACTATAATTCTGCCAAAATTAATAACAGATAAAAGATCGTCTACACATTATGATAATTTAACTGTAAAAGTTTAAACCACAAGCTTCTGGACTAGTTCTTCATGAATGCTCTGAGCTTGTATGAGTACATAGAGTTCTTCCAGTTAACCGAATTTTTAATGTAAAAAAATTATGTCTCAAATTTGTCCATAATATAGAGTTCAATCAACCTAATACATCGTAACAAACACAATACCTGTTATCATCAGCATCAATTGGCGAGTCATTTGTGGAAAAATAATCAAAAGAAAAACTTATCGCAAAAACCGTTATCAAACAGAAAGCCGAAGTTTTGAACTAATGATTCGTTCTATCTTACGGAGGTTCCAGACAAAGTTGGTGTATTACGATGGGTTAATAAGACACCAGATCTATCTCGCGGAGGATACAGGAGAAAATCAATAGTGTATTTTCGAATTCGGAATACTCTGCTTACATTGCAAATACTTACACATTTTTCATGAACCGTTGATGTGTTTAAAACTTTTGACTAATATCATTACTTAGTTACAATAATTCAACTCTCAACTGTATAACCCAATGGGTTGCTGAGAGTTGCAATGCGCTCTCTTGTCCATGGGTGCAAAATGTTATCAACAATGCAAGGGTTAAGGAACACTGAAACTGCAAGAACTTATTAAAGTTTACCTGTCTAAACCACAAACTCGTCCAAACGGTACCATTGAAGCAAAAAATAATTGCTTTTTATTGACTTTGTTTTTCTTTCATACGCTGTATCCGCCATATTGAACAATTGACCCAATATTTGTTAGGTCGCAGAACACCAATATATAGCACGTTGCGTTATGTGATGGAGCCTATTAAAGTCGATAACAATGTGGTATTCGATACAGAAAACACTGTTTCAAATTTAAACATAAACATGTCAGTGAGAAAAGTGTGTTGAAACATCGTCGTGTTTTTATAGGGTGCATGAAAAGGATAACATCCGTAGGTTGCCATTCAGGTAAATTTAACATGTTTATGAAGTTTATTCATTATTTTCCTCAATTTGTCTTGAACGATGTCTGTTTAGTGAATCCGTGCGCTGAACTGCACCCATGTTTAAGAAGGGGTGCATATGGACTACCAGAGCCGCCATAGCAAAAATTATAAAAGGCCCTGGGAGTCCGTTTATATGGACTATATCATTACTATGCGAGCGCACCATATCACATAGGTTGATTTAATTTGTGCATTAGTGATATATATATCATCTGTTAGTGTTTATTTATGCCAGAAAGTAGTTTATGTTGCTAATATTACCAATTAAAGTTCCGGATTCTGGGCGGCACGTTTCTGTGAAATATCGCCTTACCAGTTGCAACTCCTAGCGACCAAGAGGGTCAATAGCTGGGAGTTGGATTGTTGCAACTAGCTTTGAGACGTGCGAAATGACAAGATCGATGCTTCACGCCTTTTTCGTCTTTCGGCAATAGTTATAATGTTGAGTCAGTATAAAATCAATACCGAAACTGGTCTTCACACGTGGCATTAAATCAATACAGCGAACATATCAAATATAACCCTGATACTTTTTTCTTCGTACCTACCTCCGCCATGGAAGCAGTTTGGAAAGCTGTGAAAATAAGCATAAACGAAACGCCCAAAACAATAACATTGCAAAGACGTATATCAAACACTTCGCCTGCCATTTTGAACAGGTCACATGACCAATCCAATTTTTCCGAAAGTCACGTGATTCTATATGACTGGTTGCGGTTATTGGAAATACTAGAATCTACCGGATTATAAAGAATCTACATCAATCCAAATTATTCTCTAACTATATTAAATTAACATATCTCCACTAAAAGTTTTATTTTGTATTTGCACCAATTATATATCATAAGTAGACCACAAATCACGAAACTTACTACAATGTTCACCGATATGACTTCGAATTATTAATTTTTGAATAATGTTATTTTTTTAGTTAATACACGGGAAACAAATTTATAACACTCAATTTATTGTTCAATGTTTTGTTTTGTTTATTTGAATTGTTAATTGTTAACCTTAATTGTAAATTTACGTCGAGTTTAATGAATTTAATATTTAAGTAAACTTGAAATAATCGTACGTTATGCTTTTCTTGTGTATAAAATTATCATTCTTGTGCATCACGGTTTAAAGTTGATTTCTATTTTAAATTTAATCAGAAACTTTCTCTCCGTTTAATGTACATAGTTGAGATGACATAATTTGTTTTTTTAAACAGATTTTAAACTTTAACTATTTTAGCAGCGGTTAATTTAAGTGAACTTATATGCGATTAAATTTACTCGAATGTATTTACTGATGAACTTTATTAACTCCTCATTCACGTCAATTTACGCATGTCATAATCAAATAATGCTCAGTCAGTTTTATCAAATACTCAATAACGGCATGAAAAAAAGGAAATAATTATTTAATAACACGTAAAATAGTTGGTGTCAAAATGACTTTTGCTTCATTTTCAGATTTGCCTATTAAGGGTAAGCTTTGACATTTCTATGATAATTAATAACACCCGTTCTAGCATGATTCAAATATAATTTATCCATACACTGTACGAGTTTCGCCATCCGGCACTTGAAACAGGGGCCTATTCGTTTGTAAAGGTCCATGCTCGAGCTTAACTGGAGTGTGTTTTTTTCAAAAACGTTTATATTCCAAAACTTGAACTATTTGACAAAAAGCAAAGATTAATAAATTTAGGCAATTTTTTTATTTTAAGTATGTGGAAAGTATGTTTGCACTTTTGGAATACGGCCGACTACAGAACTTGGAATAGATGATCTGATTGACCACAAGCAAATCATGAAATTATCTGTAAAAAGCTTATAATTAGTATGCAAAAAGTTTAAAATTGGACTTTAAAAAAAAACACATAATAATAAGAATTTTCAAAGAATGTTGGAAACCTTAGTACTAAAACTGAAGCATACGATTTATGTTTATATAAGGATTTTAAATTAGAAAATTATGCATTTCCAGACCTTGACGTCCTTATCACTGTTGATGAAGTTAAAGTTATATTATGGCCATCTAACAGTTTATAGGTGTCTATCGCAACCGTTGTTTATTTTTGGTGTTTTCACTTTATATACATTAACATTTGTTAAGGCAGCATCAACATGCTAAAACAATATCACGGAAAGAGAAAAATAATGCATCTTATTATCCACCGTACTTTCGTTTTGACAACTGACGGCAGAAATAATTCGATTTACGATGTGAATCTAAATTGAGTTTTAGTGCAGATTCCTTCATACGACACAAAGACACTATTTTGTTTTACGGATCATTTCGCTTTAGAGGACTCACCAGTCACGTAAAATATCGAATATATTATCTATTTTTTATAAACAACCGGAAGCAAGATGAGTTGCAGATGACTGGTCAGTAACCATATTTTAACTTACCCTTTGACCTGTTAATTATTTTCAGTTCAATTCAACAGTGAAAAATGCCCATAATATCACTTTCACTATGCAATTAAACATTTAAAACGGAATGAATCTTCGGGTTATGATTGTATTTTCTTAACGAATATTCAATTGAATGCAGTAATATTTTATTTGCCCAGTTATGCGACGTGTTAAACGGTATTTTTTTAATTGGGATTCTTTCCTGATAAATGGTATTATTAAATTAATTATTTAGTAAGAGTATTGAATTATACTGAAAGTTTTTAATTAACCCAGGTAGATTTGGTTTGTAAATATCTTAAGGCCATAGATGCATTATTGTTTAAATGCAATGACTTTCACATAAACCAAGAACATTATGTCAGTTGTTTGACTTGTTTTTTGGTACTATATTAAATTATGTTGTAGAAATATGGGATTTCCGATCGGTCGATCGTTGGGTCCGTTTCTCCGTCCGTCCGTTCGTTCGTCCGTGCGTCTGTCCGTCCGCCCGTCCGTCCGTCCGTCCGTCAGTCAGTCAGTCAGTCAGTCAGTCCGTCCGTCCGTCCGTCCGTCCGTCCGTCCGTCCGTCCGTCCGTCAGTCAGTCAGTCAGTCAGTCAGTCAGTCAGTCAGTCAGTCAGTCAGTGTTTCAGTCAGTCAGTCAGTCAGTCAGTCAGTCAGTCAGTCAGTCAGTCAGTCAGTCAGTCAGTCAGTCAGTCAGTCAGTCAGTCAGTCAGTCAGTCAGTCAGTCAGTCAGTCAGTCAGTCAGTCAGTCAGTCAGTCAGTCAGTCAGTCAGTCAGTCAGTCAGTCAGTCAGCCAGCCAGCCAGTCAGTCAGTCAGTCAGTCAGTCAGTCAGTCAGTCCGTCCGTCCGTCCGTAAGTAAGTCAGTCAGTCAATCAGTCAGTCAATCAATCAATCCGTCCGTCCGTCCGCGCTTCCATCTGTCGACCCAGACGGACAAAAACTTGTTAAAAAATGGCACAACAATTAGTGGGATTTATGTCTAACCCGCCCGATAATAACGTCATTTATTTGAAACTAGTTTCCAGAGACGCAGGTAACAGTCCATGTTATCTACGTCTCTGTTCTTTTCGAATGCCGCTGCCGTTCAGGGTAATTATCTACAATAGTATGCATAGAAGAGCTGCACTAGATCAACAAATGTCTGTTATGGAAAATAAAGCAAGTCACGAATGAAATGTCTACAAAAGTATTTTGGCTTGAATACTACGGAAAAACTTATACATACTAGGACCATTTCCCTTAAGCGTCCAAAACTAGATTATCAGAATACTGTATGTCACGCAATACTCAGGGATGTATTTATTAAAGTATGTGCTCCAGTTTCAGGCATTTTTTAAAATTATTAATTACTGTTAATATGTTTTATAGCTACTTGGTTGTTGATACACAAATAAAATCTATTTATTGCATTATGTGTTTTTTGATCAAGAATACATTATCACAATACATACTGAATGTACTGTTAAATCATGGATTTTGGTGTCACTTAAATATCTGCCTGTATTGTTTCGTCATTCTCCTAGCAGAGTTGTCGTTTGCCCACAGAGGTGAATGCAATGAACCGCAGTGTAAGAGAGTGGTGTTTCGTATATTTCGATAGAATTAGATCGTTCCGGTATTTAAGGTAACACCAAATTTGGAAAAAATACCTCAAACCAGTCCGGAAGACACAAACGCGGCGACGGCGTGGTGTAGCAAGATCCTGGAAAACGTTAAAAAAAAACAAAAATGAGTTACGGTCGTCCCCCACCTGACACAGATAGTATGGTTTCTCTTAAAGTGGATAACCTCACTTACCGCACCACACCAGAGGATTTGAGACGAGCGTTTCAAAAATACGGTATTCGTTTTTTAAAATTTCAAGAAAACATCGAACCGCCATTTTTAATGCACACCGCCATGTTACGATTTATGGGAGGTTGGCATTGTTGGGACGTACATGTAAACAAGTTGATCGTAACTAATTTTGCGATAATTTTCTCTAAAGTTACTAACCATGAAACAAATGCTTACGTTTAGCTTGTACTATCTGACGGAAGTCCTAATAAAAAAATATGATCGAAGAAAGTGGGTCAACGCGGCCAGAACATTTTACATGTCATTGCTTTGCCTAAAGAAACTGCTGAAAACAGGTTTTATGGATTTTTCTTTACCTGTCAGCTGTAGTTCTGGCTATCGTAGCTAAAACTTTGGGCTTATGTATTCTGATAAGTGCCTACTGAAGGTGTTGAAAACACCCATAAGCAAAGTCCACACAATTTTTACATATTATCAATAGTGTGTCATAAATGCTGCGCAATAGGGCGCATTGTGTTTCTGACAAAAACATCTTTTGTTTGGAACTGATAGATTTTGCTACAAAAATGGATATATTAATAATTTGTACACCGTTTTCACATAAGCTTTTTATCACATTTCTATCCTCCAATTACCTTGAGTGGAGCGGTTAAGGAAACAACTAAAATAATTTCTGACATAATTCAAACAATCCCACAATAAACGATGTACCTAAAAAGATTTATTTCATTCTGGTGAAATCCATGTTAAAAGTGTTTATTTACAGCGTGTTTAACCACACAAAACCGATAGTTCCATACACACCCGCAATGACATACACTATGCGCGTTGTTTACCTTGAGTCGAGAGGTCACATCAGAAAAGCGAGAGTACTCGATTGCAATAGGCATGAGGTCAACAAAACTTTGAAAAAGTTGAATGGGCACTTTGCAATTATGAATTTGCACTTCTCAACATTTATTTCGAGTAAAAATTACAGACAATAGGAAAATCAGTGTCAGTAAAATTGTGACCCCATCAAATTTATTTTCAAGTCTGTGACACAACTATATTGTTTGACATGTTAATTATATTAAACAAACCCGATATTATGGTAGATAAAAATAGTATTACGTTGCAATATGATTATTAGTATAAATAATCCAATAAAACACTGCCATTATTTACCATATATGTGTTTAGGAATTTTGTAAACATGGGCGTATGCCATAGGCATAGTTAGGAACTGAACACAAAGTTTGTAAAAAGGAACTAATCGGTATATCTCGGAAAATCATTGATAAATGTATTTGTAGTTTCAATGCTTAGGGCTGAGTAATTTCTGCAAATCGGAACTCAACTTGTGTAAAACACTTGCTCAATTAACCGTTAATATCCATCTCCGTTCTCTGCAAAAGATTCGAAGGCAGAGCTATGCACGTGCTATTATTAAATTGGACAATTGTCAGTGAGGACACACAATTGGTTCCGCATGTTGATTGCTAGACAAAGGAAGCCAATATTTTCGGCAAGAAATTTGTTGCTTTATTGCTTCAGACAGGAAGCGGCTTTCCTTTAGCAACCCCAGATTATTGATAATCCCTATTAGAATTAGTGGGCAAAATGGGGGGTTATGCTTTTAAAATGCTTATTACAATTGTTTAAGTATTCAAATAAATATGTATTGAAAGTGCATAAAAATTACTTTTTAATGGTGTATGGCTTGTTGGTGTGAATTATATCTAACTTCCAAGAATATCTAGTAGAAACTGACATTGTTTAATTTTTTTTATGTCTGGCTATAACACGCTTACTGACCTGTGTTTGTGAAAGGTCACGCTGTTTGCGCATGTTTGCGGCACGTGTGAATCTCGTCAACATAAAAAAGATGATGTTAACCAAATCAGAGAAAAGATAAATTTTCTTTGTGTTTTTTGAACAAACAAAAATCGGATGAAAAATGGCTTCAAAAAGATCAGTCAAAGTCTACAGTGTGCCGTTGGATTAATCAAAGGTAAATATTTTTTGTTCAATCTGTCAAAAACCTAGTTTTCTTACCTTTATTTTGATGGTTTGATTTTTTAAATTGGATAAGAATTGACTTTCGCATGCGAGTTCAAAGGTATTTGTTGCAAAAAGCAACCGCATGGGTCCGCCATTTTGTTTATTGTCCATTCAATTCATTTGAACAGAAAAATCAATAAATAACAAACAAAAAACACTTCTAATGAATAAATGACAAATACAAAGGTTATTAACACAATTATGTTTTGGATTTATTAAGGTTCAATTATTTTTTTGCATAAGGAAATTGATTTTTTAATTACGATTGCATCTGTATTTATATGGTTTGACACTGACAGTTGACAGCCAAACTTTCACGCCAAATTAAAGCAAAAGCATTAATTTCTCCACAAAACAACATGAAAACTGGTTTCAAAAGGCATTATGTAGCATTTCTGTTCAATAGTTTTATTATTAAAATGTTCTGGGATCGATATATTTTAATTCAGATACCAACAATTTCTGAAATAGTTACTAGGTCATTCACTCGATGTACTATATTTCGGATATGTTAAAATTCTGACACATAAAGATATTTTTTGTGTTGATGTGTTGTTCATAGTTTGTAAAAATATGTTTTGTGTTATTTAAGACAACAAGAATGGATGGTTCCAATTATCCTGGGCCTTTCTGTAAAGCAATTGGTGTGAAAAACATTCATTTAGAACATGGAAATCAACCACCCAAACTGACAGAAAATATTTTAATAATAGGTGTTGTTTTGGAGCTTGTGAAATTGACCAATAAACAGAAATTAAGTCATCCAAAGTAGTTGAATGGGTCTGTGCAATTCAGTCAAACTTGATTGGATGTCACCCTGACTTTTTGAGAACAAGCATTTGTAGAGTTGTGGAGACTCAAAAACAGTTTGACAAAAAGAAGAAGTCCAAAAGGTATGCATCTGTGCAAGAATTTCAGAACTCTTTATAGAGAACAATAAGATTACACCAATCAGTTCAGTAAATGAGCAAAACGTTTGCCAATCCACATTTTAATAGTGACAATATATCTGAATGTACACCATGCTCAAAAAGTGAAGTTCCCACTGTTGCTGAACATACAACCAATACACCGCATGTCAATCCAAAAGACGTCACATTGTGCACCGGAAGTGATGTCCCAACTCATATTGAAGACACGAACAGTGTGAATGTAATTGAATCTAAATCATTCAAAGACAGTGTCTTAAGTGAAAAGAACAGGGACTTATTAAAAGAAAGCAACAGTCTCCATCATAAAATCAACAAAAAGCAAAGACATTTGAAGATTCTTAACAATTTAGTTGATCAGGAAAACCACAAGATAAATACATTAAGGTCAAAAGCAGGACATTATTCAGTAAGAAATGTTAATAAACGTGATGAGAAAGCCAAATGTGCACGAAATAACTTGAGGAAAGCAAATTTAGAGCTGTTTAAGCTCAAAAGGCAAAATGAACATTTGTTGCGGCAGAATAAAGAAATAAGTGAGACATTGGAAAAGAATGTGAAAATGTAACACTGAAACAATCAGAAAAAAACTCTGAAAAATGAAATGAAGAAGAAAACAAATGCACAAAAACTGAACAGTTATTATCGTGCAACATTGAAGAAGTTTCGTGACAGTCCACTAACTCACACCGTCTCACTTGAAATTGAAAAGCTGCGACTTGAATTAAAAAACAAGGACGATGAACTGAGCTGTTTGCAATCTGAAAACGAAGTTCTGTTAGAGAAGATTATGGACAGTCGTGTATGCCAGACAAAAAATGCAGACGGAACGTTTCGAAATAATGTGCGACTATGTACAATGGAGTTATTCAGTTTAGAGATTGGGGTTGAAAAAATTTCGATGGCTATAGAAATAGTGGCAAGACATTTGTTTGATTGTAAACTTGAGAAGCATGATCTTCCTTCAAGCACAACAGTTCAAAATATTGTTCATTTCCTGGCTAAGACATACATTGCACACTGAATAGAAAACTGCAACACATTTGGTCTAAGTCGGGATGGGACCACTGGAAAAAAGGAGAAAATATTAGACACATCAGTTACATAAGACAATGGTGAAATCATGAGTTTAGGATACACCAAAGTTGCACGTGAAACAGCAGCGATTATAACAAAGGTCACAAATAAACATTTCCAGGAGCTTGCACAAACTGACTCCAATGCAAATGAAGTTAATGAATCTACAGAAGACTATGTCAGAAATTCTCTACAGAAGTTGTCTTTCACTATGAGTGACAGAGCAAGCAATGAAAAGCTAGCTGATAAATTGTTGACTGAATGGCGGAATGAGGTGCTTGAAAAGTGTACAACGGAATCTGAAAGACACACTGTGCAACATTTTCATTGCATGGCACATGTGCTGTTAGGTTGGCATAACTATGTATGTACAGACTTAAAAACTTCTTCTAAAAACTTCAATAAGAACTAGTCGAGAAAGAGGGACCAATTGGACGTGACAGCATTCCAGTGTTCAAAAATTGGTCCAAGAAGCAAACTATTCTTGAACGAGTCGTCAAAACAACCTCGGACACATTTGGACCAGCTGGAGACTGGCGAAATATTACAACAATGTAATTGATAATCTTGTTCAATACTATTGCATAAAATAAATAAAGAAAGGATATATTTAAATGGAATAATCTTGTAAACATGTTTAATTCTGTTATGGATACTTTGTTTGCTATTTCATATGTCGAAAATAAACATAATATAAGCAATTTAAATGTGTATGTATTTGTTGAAAAAATCGTTCCGTTTTCTTCATGTATGTATATGCTTATAACTTTTTTAGATTCAAAGATACCAAGAAAATAATGATTCCAATGAAATCAGCAGGAAAAAATACTTAAGATCACCAAATTTTATTGTAAAATGATAACAAATAAAAAAATGTGCACAATTTGCTTCTAAAACTTGAGAAAATGGTTCCGCGTCGCCTTGACATAATACTGTGATGAATATGGATCAAAATTCTGAAAATTACGATAAAATTGCACGCTTCAAACTTCCATAACTTTGGTTCTAATAGAGATATTTTAAAAAAGTAAAAAATTCTTGAAATGTCTTGTTAATTCCTTTTCAATGGTTGTGGTTTTATTATAATTGCAATAAAATTTAAAAATGACCTGGGGTTGCTATTTCCTTTGATGACGTCAACTGCCAATTCACACCGAGTGCAAATTTTTCAAAGACTTTAACTGACTATGTTTACAATTCCATAAAAAAAACACACTTGCTAACATTAAACTTTGGATTAAATGGTCAAAATAAAGCAAAAGCGAAATTGAAAAATATTATTAAATTAATTTGCGTCGGTTAAAATAAGACGTTTTGCATGCCATTGTACATCAAAAGGTTTTCATCATCCATGACAACAACAACTTTAGCAAACAATACCGCGACGACGAGGGGATCGATCTACCTGGATTGTTTTTATGTCCCCCCCTTAGGTAGTGGGGGACATATTGTTTTTGCCCTGTCTGTTGGTTGGTTGGTCTGTCTGTCTGTTTGCGCCAACTTTAACATTTGCAATAACTTTTGCATTATTGAAGATAGCAACTTGATATTTGGCATGCATATGTATCTCATGGAGCTGCACATTTTGAGTGGTGAAAGCTCAAGGTCAAGGTCATCCTTCAAGGTCCAAGGTCAAATATATGGGTCAAAATCGCTAATTTAATGTACACATTTGCAGTATTTCAATATTCAAGATAGCAACTTGATATTTGGCATGCATGTGTATTTCATGGAGCTGCACATTTTGAGTTGTGAAAGGTCAGAGGTCAAATATATGTCGCCAAAATCGCTCATTTTATGAGTACTTTGCAATATTGAAGATAGCAACTTGATATTTGGCATGCATGTGTATCTCATGGAGCTGCACATTTTGAGTGGTGAAAGGTCAAGGTCATTCTTCACAGTCAGAGGTCAAATATATGTGGCCCAAATCGCTGATTTTATGAATACTTTTGCAATATTGAAGATAGCAACTTGATATTTGGCATGCATGTGTATCTCATGGAGCTGCACATTTTGAGTGGTGAAAGGTCAATGTCATCCTTCAAGGTCAAATATATGGGTAAAAATTGCTCATGTAATGTCACTTCTGCAATA
Organism: Dreissena polymorpha; assembly: GCF_020536995.1. NCBI lineage: Eukaryota > Metazoa > Mollusca > Bivalvia > Myida > Dreissenidae > Dreissena > Dreissena polymorpha. The sequence goes on along the minus strand of NC_068356.1, from coordinate 22,648,948 downwards.
TTGAAGCTAGCAATTTTATATTTGAAATGCATGTGTATCTCATGGAGCTGCACATTTTGAGTGGTGAAGGGTCAAGGTCATCCTACAAGGTCAAACGTCATATAGGGGGACATTGTGTTTCACAAACGCATCTTGTTCATGAATGATCATGAAGTCGAGTAAGCAAACAAATAATTTGTGTAAGAGTAGTTTTTTTTATACATGGATAAGATTTATGCAACGGGCATAGCATTTCGTAATGGTGCGCATCGAAGTACGGAAATGATGCACAGTTTTTCGTTTTAATGGGAAAAGAACGCACTGCGCACCTTTATTTCTTTCTCTGGCAACATTGACAAGAAAAAGTGCTCAAGAATTAAAAAAAAACGTTCGCAATTTGTGCAAAAATATTTCGGCATATATGCTACTATTAAAAGATTTGATAAAATCCAATCGGGACAGGGTAAACCCTTTGAACACATGAATATCGGCATGTCACCTATTTTCGCGATGTGCGCGTACAGATTGTTCCATGCAACCTTTTCTGGGAATCGTGAAAGGGTAAAATAATTTTCTTTAAAATAAATCAAATACATGAAATTATGAGTTGACTCTTGCGCAGTGGTCTGCAATTTATGTGCAAGTTTAATGAAGAGCAACGAAAAATATCCACGCAATAGGCATAAATTTGGATTATTTCAGTTGAAGAAAAATTTATAAATGCAATTAAACTGTTTTGTCCTTATTTTAGTCGTGTCTATAATTAATTTCAAGGGTAGATATGTTAGTAAAACAAAATACTCAGAGCGCATGCGTGTGACGTCATAAGGAGAGCCGCGTTTTCAATGTAAACAAAGTGATTGACTTTGGGTCATGCTCGACTCAAGGTAATTGGAGGATATATTAATACTGTTTTGTTTCCAATGTAAAATAACATGTATCCTAAATGGACCACTGGCAGCCCATTTGATTTTCTATTGATTGGCATTTGATCCTTTTATTCTGTCCTGTTCCTCAACCTCAACGTACTGTATGGTGTCTTGAACTTCATAGCATGATTGCCATCAGTCGTATTTTAATTTATCATCCATGTTTTTCAGGTGAAGTGGGTGACGTGTACATTCCTAGAGACAGATTTAGCCGTGAGAGTAGAGGCTTTGCTTTCGTGAGGTACTTTGATAAGCGAGATGCTGAAGATGCACTGGATGCAATGGACGGCACAGTGATGGATGGCAGGGAACTGCGTGTGCAGATGGCCAGATATGGACGGCCCACTGATCCATACAGGCGTTCATCATCCAGAAGACATGGCAGAAGGTTGTAATGCATGTCGTATAGAAGACATAATTATTTACTCCTAGTTTGTTGATATTTACATAGCTTTTTATTGCAATCTGCTGTTTTCAATGCAGCGCTTCCGTTAGTGGACATCCGGGCGTAAATAAAACGGCAGTCGTACGTCCATTATGCAAATGGTGGAAGTCCCTTGGACGTCCAATAATCCTAATTTTCTAATACACAGCACGTACAAATGTCAACAGTAAATCGGGTTATTCAGACCGTTAAATCCGCCCAAGAGCTACTCTTTTCAATGAATTTATCAGCGAGTGGCCAATATTGATTTTTCCAGCTGTCAATCAAAGTCTTCTTGGTAAGCGCATCAGCCAATCAGCGCTCAGGCAGCCAAATACACGCCGACCCCACGTGAAGCTGTAAGCTGCTGTATGCAATAATATTGGCGACCTCTGCAATACGAAGTTTTTATTCAGCAATAAAATATTTGAGTCCACCCTTTCCCCCGAGGAAGAATGATGTGACGTTGTACATGAAGTCTTAATTTTCGCATGATTTTCATCTGTACACGAAATACACAAGAAATGTTTATTTGTTGCTAGAATTTTCGTAACTTTCCGTGAATATTAAAATCTTGAATTTTTCGGAGAAGACGTTTGATTATACGTATTTGAAAATAAGAAGTCTGAAAAATTAACCATCCCTGATCGCCAATGCGATGAAATCTCGGCTCTGGAGATAGCAAAAATCTGAAAAGACAGTTTGGAAATAAACCGACTAATTATCAATTCACAAAAATTCGTTAACGTGCGCGATCATTTGAGAACAAATTCGGAGTTTGGAAATGTTTGTTGGTACCGATATTCCACGGTATTTTATTTACTTCCGATTTGTTAGCAGATGGTACGGCCATGGACTGCAATTGACAAAATGTCTTTGCTAGTTTCCAAAAATCTTAAAAGTCAAATGTCCGCCATCTTGAAATATTTTAAGTGTCGATTAGCAAAGTATAGTAGTGCAAAAGCATATTGTAAAGCATATGTTGACCAAATTATATATTGATGACGTATTTAATGAGTAATTGGTTTTCATTTTTTGCAGTCGAAAGATATGCTCATATTATTTCATGTACAAAACACTACATTCTTTTTCTGACAGTCGTTTTCGGATAAAGTATTTGTCGTCGATCATAATTTACATGTTACATTTTAAACTCTGTCGTTGATTTGTCATATTTACTAAATATCAACAGTGCTCTATGCTCTCAAATCGTGTCATGTGATTAACGCATGTTCAATGGGAATTCCCCCATCCCACAATTCAACTTGCGTAAAATAGCACACGGTAGCGGACGTCAATATTGTCCGTATTTTGGTTTTGAAAATAAAAATCGTAATAATACTGGATTATCTGGTAATGGATAGAGTTGGAACATGTACGTATATTAAAATTCTAAAATAAAAGTGGGACTTCAAAATTTATGTCTGGGACGTCCAAAATTTTAGGCTTGGAAGTTCCAACTGTTAAAAGCTAATGGAAGCGCTGTTTCAATGTTAATTAGGAGACTTGAATACTTTTTGTATACATAAAATATTTTTTAAATAAACTAACATGATATAGCATGAAAATGGTTGAAAACAGGAAATATTAAAAATTATAAAACAATTTTTACAAATGTATTAAATTCCATTAAAATAACCCATCCTTCTTGATAATTTAAAACATTTTGCAATATTTGCTTACAATATGTATTGTGGCCAATTACAGATCCAGAAGTCGGTCAAGATCAAGGTCTCGTTCCCGGTCTCCTCGTCGTCGTCGATCCAGGAGCAGGAGCAAATCATATGACAGCAGGTCTCGATCTAGAAGTCGGAGCAAGAGCCGCTCCAGAAGCAGGTCTCGCTCGCACAAATCATCCAGGTCTCGTTCAAGGTCGAGATCAGCAGAGAAACGAGAAACTAAGGAATGAAGAATGTGGTTGAAACCCAGATATTGAACCATAAACAGCTGCACTCAGTGACATTGACGTTGTACTTGGCAGACTTTGGCTGCGATAGTTTGAAAGGTTATTATCAAGAATGAGACATTGATGTTGTATTTGAAACTGTCAATTATGAAAATTGCTTGATTTTTAGTATGTTCAATTTTCTCTATTTGATAAAATTTTCACAATTATTGTTGTATCATTATGTCACTTATTCTGTTTTATCATTATGTTACTCATTCATTATCCTGGTTTGTCGTAAATAAATCATTTGTACCATTTTTGAGCGCATGTTAACTGTATTTATTCTTTCTAATCTGCCAGGAGCAGTAAGCAGTAGTAAAAGCAGAACTGCTGGGGTTGGGGTTGTGTAGCAGCCCAGACCGTTATGCTGTAGTAGCAGTACAACAGCCTTGAGGCAGTCCGGTGCTGTTTATGCTGAGCTGTAGGCTGTTAAAGTTGCGGAGCAGTTTTGCAGTTGTAACGCTGTCCGTAGCAGTCTGCAGATTAATAAAGCTGATGATGAAAGATGCAGAATATGCTGAACACTGAAGGTCTTCTTGCTAACCTCAGTTGAAATAATTCATGAAATATCAGTTTTATTATTTTAAGTGGTAAATATTTTCAAAAGTAAATGCAATTTTTTTTTAATAATTATGAAATGTTTTCTCTGGAAACCGCCTAACAAAAGTTGAAAGACCATTTCAAAAACTTTTATAATCATTTGCAAACTACTTTCTTAAATGCTGTACAGACAGACTGAAGTGTTGAAGCTTGTGACTGCTTACAGATTCCTGCTAATTGTTTTTTTGAGTGGGTATGTAGGAGTTCAGATGCAAGTTTGTTGGAATGTTTGCATATAAAGTTCCATGTTTGTGGAGCAAACTCTTACATTTTTCAAGCAATGTTATTGAAACTTTATGTCATTGTCATGAAGTGTTGATGTGCACGACAACTTTTTCATGCAAAGTGATACAAACGTTGCTTAATTATGTACCATTAAACATAGCCATTTAGACCCTCAATACCAATTTTTATGTGTCAAAGGTCTGAAAGACTGTTTAAAGCCTCTTGAAATCTTGATATTTGCTTCAGAAATTCAACTTAAGCAACAGAGTATAAACAGTAATATAATTGGCAGGGATTATGGAATAACTGTTAAGAGAAGAGGTAATAACCCTTGCAAACATTTAGGTGGTGATTTGCTATGTTTATTTTAAATTGACAACTGAATTTTAAATTTAGTTTAAAAATAGCTGGCGATCACCATGATTCCAGGTAAGTAGAGTATCCAAATGAGGGTTCGTATGGCATTTCAAATGACGATATGCCACGCTCTAGTGTAGGTCTTGGTCAGTGAATAATCGTTAAGACCCTGAAAACGTTTGCCTATGTATGATAATGTTATGTAAACTTGCAACCTCTTGATAATCATTTTATGTCCCCCCAGTCCATAACTTTTGCAATATTGAAAATAGCAACTTCATATTCGGCATGCATGTGTATCTCATGGATCGAGTGGTGAAAGGTCAAGGTCAAATATATGGGGGGGGCATAGTGTTTCACAAACACATCTTGTTTCTATTAAACCATATGTTTTCATTTGAAACTTCACACATGTTTGGGTCATTGGGTTAGGTCACCGACCGAGTTTCATAAATAGGAGTTGCTACTAGTATTTAGCAGTTGTTGTGTTCAATTACTCTGTATCTACTTTAGATATTGAAAATAAGACTTGAGAAATGTTTCCTAGGTCTTAATGAGTATTCAAGGGCCAAGACCTACACTTGTTACCATAGTTTTAGCAGGATTATTCCCTATGTTATACATGATATAAAAGTGTGATTGATGATACTGTAAAGGAAGAAAGGTAGGTTAAAGTTTGTATGCACTGACTCCTAATCTCTATGATGACTACAGTACTGAAAAAAAAGTATTTGTTGTAGACAGTCACTGACCAAGATCTTGTAACAACGCCAGCATTTTAGTGAGATTCTTCCCCGTTTTGTACATAAATTCTGGTTAAGGTTTGCATGCACATTGAAATTCAGGATAGTTTGCATGCAGTAAGTACATTTCCCAGTAACTACTACAGGTATTAAAACTAATGATGTTCTTTAGATCATTATACATTGCCCCATAACTCTTGACATGCAATTTAATGTGAACCTTTTTTCTCTTGGAAAAACTCTGGTTTATATTAGGTATTCAACAAATCTAATCTCGAAGCATGGGTTTGTATTTTGGGTCAAGGTAGTGCTAAACAGTTAATAACCTTGGGTTACATAGATATTTATGCCCCCCTTTGAAGAAGAGGGGGTATATTGCTTTGCTCATGTCGGTCCGTCCGTCCACCAGGTGGTTGTCATACGATTACTCAAGAACGCTTGGGACTAGGATCATGAAACTTCATAGGTACATTGATCATGATTCGCAGATGACCCCTATTGATTTTGAGGTCACTAGGTCAAGGTCACGGTGACTCGAAATAGTAAAATGGTTTTTGAATGATAACTCAAGAATGCATACGCAGCCAACAGGGCACACTCTGAACAATATTACTGAAGCAACTGGTCTGTAATCCTAAATCTATAATTATCAGTCCAATGAAACATCATCCTTTTAGTAAAATACAGTGGATTAGTAAAAATATTATCAGAATATGAGATTTTTTTTGTATATTTTGTATATTAAATATTGTGTTAATGTTAAATTTTGTTGATTTACATAAATATAAGCAGAACAGGGGAGGTAATACACTATTATATCTACCTATATACAGGGAAACAAATGCAATAAGTTTAAATTTATTGTTACAGCATTTGCCTCCCTTGTAATATATTTAAATTTTACCAAATGTAAGGTTAACTGCATTTTTGTAATGCATACTACTACTACTGCTGCTGCTGCTGCTGCTGCTACTACTACGACTACTACTACTACTACTACTACTACTACTACTACTACTACTACTACCACTACTACTACTACTACTTCTGCTACTACTACTACTACTACTACTACTACTACTACTACTACTACTACTGCTATTATTATTTCTTCTGCTGCTGCTATCACCACCACCACCATTCATTGTGACAAAAAACGTATTCACACAATGGCTGCTACTACATTTTATAGCCCATATAGGGGGGCATGCATGTTTTACAAACAGCCCTTGTTTGCTTTTAGATATGTTACATGCTGATCTAATAAGAATTTGAGACCAGTTGGATCAAGGAAGTTACAAAAAGTTCTCTTAACTTAAGTCGGAAGAGGTATTGTGCTAAAATTATTATGTTGGTAGTCTTGACCATTATATCAAATAAGGCATAAAATGCACATTATAATATCAAAACAAAAGACTAGCTGAGCCCACTGTCTTGACAGCTCTGGTTGTGCTTGCTTCCCTAACACTACAGGTTTTACATTGTGTGAACAATCTCCGTTGCATAAGTGTTTTACTTGTGTGCTATGTCCTCTGAAAACTGTCTAAATTCAACAAATTGTGTGAGATTTGCCCCTAAATGAAAATGTCACAAATTTCCCTAATGGGCCAACAAAAGACTGTCATTTTTGTTACATAGATGCTGTATTCCACTTGTAAATTACAAAATTCATATTTGGGGTCGGCCAATGTGTGGCCTGCATGCAGTTAAGAAGTTTGCAGCAGGTTGGAACTACCACGGACCACATAGCCACCCCCTCACCACCTGTGCCACGGACGAAAGATGCTAGGAATACCGTTCTACTGGCCATGTGTGTCGTTCTTGAGACAATGAGGTGTTCTCTGAATTTTGGCAAATGTAAACGTTTCTTAAAATAAAAACTATTGTGTGGTTGAAGATTGGTATTATGGTATAATGTACAAAAACATGATGGTAAGTAGTAATGTCTTATTGTTTAAATTATACTCGTACTTCTACATACTATTAATAAAAGAAAAGAAATGCATCCTGTTTTGAGTGATTGTTATTATATCTGATGATGATCTTATGCACCAAGTAATTCATGTAGTATGAATAGGACCTCGATCATTGAATATGTGATAACAGTAAAGGAACGATTGCATGTTCATGTATATTGTCATCCATATGAGATTTCTTTTATACTGAACAAAACATTTATCTATGTGGTGCATATATTTGGGGTGTTCTTTCATACTGAACAAAACATTTATTTATGTGGTGCATATATTTGGGGTGAAGATTCGCCAATTTATAATATTTTTAACGTCGACCTTTTTAATGCATTAGAGAATGATATTAATGTGTATAGTACTCTGAAATCGAAAAAGGCTGAACAGCCGAATTCGCCAGCATGTATATCATGCATGTAGGATGTGAATCTAAATTTAGTTTAACGATTCATTTGAAATTCCTGCAGCGATATCGATTCATACGACACACGAACACTTACTAAAAAGACGAATGCATCGGTTATTGTAGGAAAACATGTACGAATTATCTTCGTCACAATCGGCTCGGGGCGCTAATTAGTTTTTGCTGCATTTTATGAAATTCGTCTTAAATGTATCATTATTTTTGCATATTTGGTGTTATTATAACATATTTGTATTAATATATTACAAATCAACACATAAAAATCGTATAATCTCGCTTTAATAGTAGGGTTCGTCAAAAGGATTGTATTATACATGATAAAATTAATTTTGTGTAAGGATGATATTGATTACACACCTGATAACACCTCAAGTAGGGCCTCAATTGATGTCCGACACAATAACCACGGGATTAAACTTATGGATTTATGTATAGCGACCGGTCGACTAGGCAATTCGAACAATTATACATTTCTTTCACATAAGGGTTGTTCTGTGATAGATTATTTGCTTACTTGTGATTGCAAGTTTGCGCAAATTAACAATTTCACTCTTGGTAGTTTTACTGAATGGAGTGATCATGCACCGTTTCTTTACAATGTAACAATGTTATTTCAGTAGATTCGTCTTTTACAGAAACACAATTTAAATGGAATGGACAGTTAAGAGATCAATTTCGATCAGGTGTTATTGCAAATCTTTCAAACTGTAATGCGATTGTTAATAACACAAATTGTTCTGATAGATTATCTATCGACAGTATTCTAAGTGACTGCAAATATTTTACAAGAGATTGCAAACCCATTATTTTCCAAAAAATGTTTTTATAAAGGAAGTACGTATTTTTATGAGTGTAAGCGCTTTGATACTGAATGCAAAATTTCTAGATATATTTACATAAACGCCTTAAATAGTTTTAATAACGAAAAATCGGAACTGAATAGAATTAATTTATGTGAATGTAAATCACATTACAAACAGATAATAAGGAAGAAAAAGAATGCTAACTTTAAGGAGCAAATGCGTGAACTTGAACGTATGAAAAACAGTAAGCCAAAGGATTTTTGGAAACACTTCATATCATTTTCAAGTAAAAACACTGGAAATATAACGTTAAAGGCCCTATGAAGGTGACAAATCCAATTATTATGCATATAAACTTGCCTAATTTTTACCGGATTTCAGTTACCCTTGCATAAAAAATGCTAATAACACAGCTGAGGTGCAACGTTGTCAAGAAGTATTGAAGATATACCCGTTTCATAATTGGAAGAAATGTTTACAACTTTGCAACTAACGTGATGTGTAGCCCCAAAGCGGTGAAGTATGCTAAAATAGCCAAAAGAACATTCACTTTTAATTCTATTTAAAACAACTTTTTACCAGCAAAAAGTAACTAATGAGATCACTACAAACGTTTTGACCATTATTAGAAGAGACATACTTTGTGAGTAAAACCGGAAAACATTGAAAATCAACGATATATTTTTGGTGACCCGAGTCACTTTCACTTTACCGAGTAAACAGCGATGTAAATAAACTGATTTGTAAACACGATTGACTTGGAGGACACTGTATTTTGAGCTCAAAACAAGTTGTATTGCTCATATTTTTATGGTAATGTCTAATAACATATACATGTTGTTTTTTGATAACCTTTATATATAAAATACGGAAAAAATATTTAAAAATCGGTAAATAATTACGGATCTTCACCTATATAGAGCCTTTAAATGATTTTCGAGATTTATTTCATGAATTTAGGGGGACATTTATTCGATATTGTAAATCAATTTTAACAATTATTTTAATATACCGAATACTGTTTACCCTGAACTTGATCATCCGATTACCACAGAAGAAATTATTACTGCTGTCAAATCGCTGAAACGTAACAAAGCTTATGGATGTGATGACTTGCTAAACGAGTACTTGATTGAAACTATTGATATTCTATCAGGTCATCTATGTGAGATTTTTCCCCCGAGAAGTGGACAAAGGGAATGATTATCCCATTACATAAGAAAGGTTCAACTGCTGACGTTAATAATTACAGGGGCATAACTCTTGTTAGTTGTTTATCTAAAATATTTACTACAGTTTTAAATAAACGTATCAAACATGAATGTGAACAAAATAATATAATTTTCGACGCCCAATTTGGATTCCGCAAGGGGCGCTCTACAGATGACGCTATATTTATTCTCTTGTCACTTGTTCAGGATTATTTGTTTGAAAAAAAAAGGCTTTACGTTATTTTTGTTGATATGATGAAATGTTTTTATTCAATTTATAGAAATGGTATGTGGCTAAAATTGTATAAGTCTTGAATACAGGACACAATTTTAAGACTTGTTAAGGATATGTATTGTAATGTAAAATCATGTGTTAAATCATGCTCTAACTACTCTGATTACTTTAATTATGCCGTTGGTTTACGTCAAGGGGAGGTAATGTCCCCATTATTGTTTTCCCTATTTGTTGAAGATTTAAAAAAAAATTTCCTTCAACAAGATGTTCAATCTGGTACGCCTATTATTGACATTGTTTTAATACTTTTGCTTTTTGCCGATGATAAGGCGATTATTGGTAAAACACCTAGTGAAGTTCAATATCTTTTAAATAAGCTCTTTCAATATTGTGACTCATGGGGTTTAAAGGTTAACATTGAAAATCGAAAATTATGATTTTCCGAAAACGTGGAGGTCTTTTAGAATCTGAAAAATGGAATTATAATGGGCACCAAATTGAAGTAGTTAATGCTTTTAATTACCTAGGTACTGTGTTTAACTATACCGGTAATTTTAACTTAAATCAATAGCACTTAGTAGGTAAGGCACTTAAAGCCATTAATGTTTTTATTAAGTAAGTGTAATACATTTGATTTAAAACCTAGAATTTATTTCCAATTATTCGATGCCTTTGTTGGATCTACGTAAAATTATGCAGCAGAAACATGGGGATATTCAAAATCGGAAGAAATCGAAAGAGTACAATTAAAATTTTGTAAAAGAATACTAAATGTTATACCTAATACATGTAATGCCACAGTTTATGGTGAATTGGGTAGATACCCACTATATGTAAATAGGTACATCCGTATGTTAAATTATTGGTTTAAGCTTTTAGCTACAGATATTATTTTAAAAAAGTTTTACGAACAATCACTTGATAACTGTTCGAAGGGTAACCGTAACTGGGTATATAATATTAAGCTGATGTTGGAAAACCATGGTTTTGCTAATGTGTTTAATAACATTCACAACATTAACCCTTAAGAATTCGTAAACAGTTTTAAACAACGTGTAATTGACACCTTCGAACAAGAATGGTTTGGTATCCTAGAAAAGAGCTCTGTTTTAGAAATCTATATGCAATTCAAACAAACGCTGGAGTATGAAATATATCTTGAAGCTCTTCCCAAAAGTCTAAAATTTTATTTTTGTAGACTGCGCATGTCGGCACATCCATTACGTATTCAGACAGGTAGATATACAAGAAATAATACACCGCGACAGGAACGAAACTGTTTAATTTGTAGCACAAACGATATAGAAGATGAATATAACTTTGTATGTGTGTGCCCAAGATATGAAATAATAAGAAAAATATATATCAAACGTAAATACTATATAAGGGCATCAGTATATACATATTTAGAATTACTTTAATTAAGTAACAGAGCAGAACTTATTAAGCTATCACTTTTTATAAAAGAATCACTTTTATAAAAGAAAAGAATGTGGTCTGAAATTTTAAAAACTCGCGATATATCCAATTCGAATTAATGTTTGTTGATCTATTTATGTATGAATACACATGGGACAACTGTTTGAATTTATCGATTGCAACAAATGTAATTGTATTTACATTAAAATTGTTAACTGTGATTAAATACGCATAGAGCAAATAGTAGTTGTATTTATTAAAATTGTTAACCGCGTCTGTATAAATATATTTTGCAAATTCAAATGTATATTCATTACTAGCTCATCTCCACTACAGAGATGGCATTGTCATTTATGTTTACTTCACACCGTTTTCCTTCCTGTTGATTTGTTGTTGTTATTATTATTTTTCTCTGAAATGCGGAAATGAAAAGGTCTTTGCATGTTGACATATTATTTGTAAATAAATGTGTTAAGACGATGTACTATGTACAAGTCTTGAATAAAATGTCTGTCTGTCTGTCATAACTTTATAGGAATAGCTAGTGCAATAGATTGCTGCACATATAATGGCTTCATGCAATGGACGCAACCACACAACTTATTGATATGGGCATTAACAGTTTGTGTCTATCGCAACCGTTGTTTATTTTTGGTGTTTTCACTTCATATACACGTATATGTATTGATGCAGCATCAACATCCTAAAACAATATCCCGGCAAGAGAAAAATAATGCATTTAAATATCAACCGTACTTTCGTATTGACAACTGACGACAGAAATGATTCGATGTACGCACAGGTGGTTAGCGTGTGGCTATGAAATAAATTAGAGAAAACATCACCTTGAATGATAAAAAATCATATTATAACGAAAAATCAACTTTTCTGAAAAAAATATTTCACTATCAAATGTATGTGATAGTGATGAAGTTTTGGTTGTTCAAAGCGATGCACCCCGTTTTCGGGTGATTTTGAGTTGGATACCTTGTTATATAATTATATATTTGATAGTGATTTTTTTTCAGAAAAAGTTGAATGTTCGTTATAGTATTATTTTTTATCATTCAAAATGAAGTTTTCACTAATTAATATCATAGCCATACGCTAACCACCTGTGGATGTACGATGTGAATCTAAATTTAGTTTTAGTGCAGATTCGTTCATACGACACAAAGACACTACTTTGTTTTGCGGATCATTTCGGCTTAGAGGACTGGGTGAGTCATGTAAAATATCGAATAAAATATTTTTTTATAAACAACTTGTAGCAAGATGAGTTGCAGATACTTGGTTAGTTACCACATTTTAACTGACTCTTTTGACGTGTTAATTCTTTTCAGCTCAATTCAACAGTGAAAAATGCCCATAATATCACTTTAAATTGGTACTTCACGGGCGCCATCTTTTTTGAGATGCAATAATAAATGAGGAATTCAACTTCCGAGGTGGTCAGGAGATATCGCATTATTTTTAAAATCTGGCAATGTAGCGCGATTCAGCGATGATTAATTCATAAAAATTGTACAGAAACATACATCCTTAATCCATTTAAAGCGTGAGAATCTCAATAAGTTTTGTCATGGAGTTTAAAAAATCATTTCGATGAGCTTTTCCACCATATTCAATCGCTTGCGACATAAAACGATTGCGTACAACATATATTAGATGCTGCACATAATATATAACATTCTATAATAGATGGGTTTTTTTAAGATATAGAAGTTATCAACTCAGGAAGTCAACATGAATAAAACATAGTGTACGATATATACCTAAAATTTGTAATAATAAATTCTCAACATTATCAAAATAGTTTATTAATAGCAATTTTAGTATGCAGTATTATAATTCACAAATTAAATATATGAGTACACTTCTTGAAACGATGATTTGTGTCAAGGCCAAGGTAAACAACTCTTAATAAGGCTAAATTTTTTTCCCACTATCAACTCCAAAAAATGAAGATAGATCGTTAACCTTTTTAGCTCACCTGATTGCTCAGGTGAGCTTTTGTGACCGGTCTTTCTCCGTCGTCTGTCCGTCCGTCCGTCCGTCAACATTTGTTCGTAAACACTCTAGAGGCCACATTTATTGTCTGATCTTCATGAAACTTGGTCAGAAGCTTCGTCCCAATGAAATCTCGGTCGAGTTCGAAACTGGGTCGTGCCGGGTCAAAAACTAGGTCACTAGGTCAAAAAAAAGAAAAAACTTGTAAACACTGTAACAGTCACATTTTATGCCCAATCTTCATGTAACTTTGTCAAAATGTTTGTCTTAATGATATGTTGGTTGAGTTAAAAAGTGGTTCCGGTCCGTTGAAAAACATGGCCGCCAGTGGGCGGGGCAGTTTTCCTTATTTGGCTATAGAGAAACCTTGTAAACACTCTAGAAGTCACAATGTTTGCCCAATCATCATGAAAGTTGGTCAAAACATTGGTTTTATTGATTTCTCGGACGAGTTCGAAAATGGTCCAGATCGGTGAAAAAAACATGGCCGCCAGTGGGCGGGGCATTTTTCTCTATATGTATATAGTGAAAACATGTGAACACGCTAGAAGTCACATTTTTGGCCCAATTTTCATGAAATTTTGTCAGAACATTTGTTTCCTTGATACGATAGTTGAGTTGAAAAATGGTTCCGGTCAGTTGAATAACATGGCTGCCGGGGGGTGGGCAGTTTCTTATATTTATACATAGTAAAAAAGCTTGTGAACTTTCTAGAAGTCACATTTTTTTGCCCAATCATCATGAAACTTGAAAAGATTGGTTTTATATATATCACATAATTAATGCCATAATTAATGCCCTTAGATTGTCCAAATTTTCATTATATTATACAAAATCCCTGTAAACACTCTAGAGGTCACAATTTTGTTTCAGATTTTATGAATCTTGGTCATATTTATTTTTGTAAGCAAAGTTTGATGTTTGGTAAGGGGGGTCAACTCAAAATATAGGTCACCAGGTCAAATCTTACAAAAAGACACTCCATATGCCAGAGTTTTTGTTCAATAATAATGAAACTTGACCAGGATGTTTGTCTGGACAATATCTAGGTCAAGTCATTGAAAATGCTTTATCATTTTCAGGTTTTTTAATCGTCAAAAGATGCATATAGTGGATATTTTAGAGCATGGTAAATGTTCAGTATTACTGTTTCCTCACAAATATAACTAAAACGAAAATTTGCGAATCTGAAACAATTTTTTTAAATTTTGTCAATTTACCAAAACGTGAAAAGGTGCCTTTAAGAAGTTATAGCTGCTTTATCATTTTTATTCAACCAACATGCATGTTGTTTTTTTGGTTGGTGCTTTAACACATGTTTGTCTAGACAATATCTAGGTTAAGCTTGACGTTTGGTAAAGATTGAATGAACCGACTTCTCTCAGGTGAGCGAACTAGGGCCATCTTGGCCCTCTTGTTGTATAAAACATGTTAAACAATATTATCTTAAAAAGACGAACGTTTAAGTCCATCAATTAATATTTGTAAACTTCTTTTTATGTCCCCCATCACTATAGTGGGGGACATATTGTTATTAACCTGTGTGTTGGTTTGTTGGTTGGTTTGTTTGGGCAAACTTTAACATTTGCCATAACTTGTGCAATATTGAAGAGATTTGGCATGCGTGTGTATCTCATGGAGCTGCACATTTTGAGTGGTGACAGGTCAAGGTCACCCTTCAAGGTCAAATATATGGGTAAAAATCGCTCATTTAATGTACACTTTTGCAATATTCGATATAGCAACTTCATATATGGCATGCATGTGTATCTCATGGAGCTGCACATTTTGAGTGGTGAAATGTCAAGGTCATCCTTCAATGTCAAAGGTCACACAAAATGTTTCCGACAAACACATTTCTTGTTTCTAATTAAAAACGCACGCGACTCAAATGTGCCGAAGTAGTCAACTTACAAAAATAAATGCAAGTCCTGTAAAAATATTGGAAACCATTAAATAAATTATGTCACTTTAAAATAGATATACAAGTGCATTAGCACAAACTCCTATTCTTAGCTCCACCTCGCCGGCATAAGCTCCATCTCCATTTAAATAAACGCGCTGAAGGCAATGAAGCTGTTTGCTATTGCATAACCTTACACGCAACTTATTTTTCAAAATTAATCGCAAGTTTGAAATTAACATAAGCAATTAAAATTTTAAAGAATGTGTCTTAACGCACAGGGAGATGTGTGTGTGTGTACTGTTTATCATTTGTTTTTATTTTATAGAGGTAACCATATACAAATGCAAAATATACGAGAAGATAATTGATGGAAAAAAAACATCTGCGAGCAATACTTTTCACTCACAAATAAGGTTAACATAAAGACAGCCCTGTTGACCCGTACTTTGTTGTTTAATCATTACTTGTTACCCAAGCAGTTCAAACATATCATTACTTGTTAGTAGTTGTTACCCAAGCAGTTCACACAATGTCAATAATTCTGACCTTAACATGGGTGTAGAACACTTAATATGTTCTTTTCCGGTGTAGCTGTTTCACCCTGCTTTTCACATTAAATGACCTTTTCATAACGCCAGCAGACGCGCATGAATATATTCGAATATTTCATTGGCTGGTTCGAGATAAAACCTCTAAACTTTTGCTACTATACTGTCTGTGCACATTGAAAAGGATGTAGCACTGTTCAGTGTAAGGGATTCCAGACTACAATGCATGTTCAAACGACACAAACAATGGCCCAGTTTCAATAACGCGTTAAAATCCAGCTCACAGAATTTCAGGGTCAGTACTCGGTAACTAAATCGTCCGGGGAAGACATAATTGACTATCGATAAACACATTTTTGCTTTCAAGATGAGAAAAAAAACACCGAAATAGTGTCACGATAAGAGGAAAGTCGTTAAATTATCTAAACACAAGTTTGCCATACTCCGTCAGCATGATCTGGAAATGGTTCCTGAACGCCTGGATGGGCTACCCTTATTTACCAGTTTGCTATTTTGAATTAAATATTGTATAGAAAATCACAATGCTAACATGTGCCATTTACAAATCGCAATTATATTTTTAATGACCCTCGTCATGCGAAGAGGTCTTATGCTATATGCATCCATGATATTTATTGCCCGAGCCTACGCATCTCCGTCTGGTCAGAAGATACATAGCGAGACCATAACACCCTCGAGCGATTTTATAGCAAACAGCATCGCCTCTGACCCGCCTCACTGGTTGGTGTAAACGCCACAACACCCATTTTGGCATGACGCGTCTGGTCGTTTGTGAGGATTACCGGTAATTGCTAGCAATCTTCTCGTGATAAAATGGGCGAGAAGATGAATAGCATATTACTGATTAGTGTATTGATTATATCCAGAATGTGTAAGCACAGATTAATTTAACAACCCCTTTGTCGTACTTTTAAGTTACTTGATTTGACCTGCAATACCAGACAGTAATTGAGATAGAACTCGAATGATCATCAGTCAATAACCGGAAATTTGTAGTTTGGGGCCACATATCAATGAATGTTTGACGGTCACTACAAAATTTTAACGGACAGACCATCATTGTGACACATTACACTAGACAAAGCTTTCTGAAAGTCTGAAATGACTGAATTACCAGCATACAAATCAATAGCCTTAAAATAAAGATGACACAAAACGTTGACTTTATTTTATTCATACAACAAAGAGCATCATATTCACATATGAGAATAAAAAGCGCATGATTATCTTGAAAGTAATATATAAACAGTTTCAAAATAAATGTTGACATGATTTAATACACCAACTTCACATGATTGAAGACTGATTTAATACACCATCACATGATAGTAGGTGAATCTCACTAAACACCATCTATTTGAGTTTCTAAGATGTACAACTAGTCCCATATTCAGTAGCGCCTAAGACCAGCTCCCATGGCTTTGTAGGCATCAAATCTCTGGTCCTGTGTGCGAGTCTGTAGAGTCGGGGCCATCATGAGGGCAGCCCCTGGGGCCATGGAGGTGGTTACGTACATCCCAGTAGGGACGGTGCCTATGATTGGGGGTGCGTTGACGGCCTGGTAAGCGATGGGACGAGGATCCTGCTGCACGATGGAGCTGCCTGCCCACCTGTCTGGCTGCCTTGCCAGGGGCGCAGGGTCTGACCGCTGTGTGCCTGACCCCCAACCACCTGCAGAGTTGGACCCTCCAACAGGGCCACTGCCTGGAAATAATTATTAGAGTTCATTGTTGGTTATTCTTTTTCTGAAATGCCATCCATGCAGGACATAGTTACGCACTTAAATATATTTACAGGTGTTCCCATAATGCGTCCATTTTTTTAAGGGCGTATTATAAATAGATGCATGACATTAAAAAGTAATACTGAACTGTACATGCACAAGTTCACCTTATAAGGAACAATGCATACTTGTTTAAATGTTGTATATTGAAAATCATACAAGTAAATCGCTGGACAAGATTATGTCTGTCAATGGTGAATCTAGTACACATTCCTCTTTGTTAAGGTCTAACAAAAATCTCTTTCTAACCAGTTGAAGAAAACAGCTTTTAAGATGTTCTCATACAGCCAATGCGTTTTGACATACTTTTTAGTACTGTTCCAGTCTGGTTCCTTGAGAAACCCTTTCCAATAGAGTCCCGTCCCCTGTCTTGAACCCCCTGGCTGCTGCTTCTACCCTGCCCCTGCCAAGAGTCAGTCCTTGCCCCCTGCGATACACCCCCACCCTGCGTGCCACGACCATCTGAAATAGGAACAGCATATACATCAGCAGTCAAATAGTGATTTTCATAAGTGTTTACTTGTCAACTTCAAAGAATTGTTTTTACCAATGAGCTTTGAAGGCGACATTATAATTATTAATTCCCAAATCTTCCCCACTGACTACAACTCTAATGGGGCTTTATCACTTTTAAAGCCCTATAAACACTCATAATCAACAAATATTTCGTAAAACAAAGTTAACACATAAAAAATCAGGGTTCCGTATAGCAATACCACATCTAGCGTTAAAATTTTGGCTACTGCTATAAGGAACACTGACTTTTTATCTACAGACTTTTTCATCCCTATTTCCAAAAATCATAACCGATATCTTAATGTGTACAATTGGAACAATAAACTGATATTGGTCATACTGACGTTATAAATGATAATATGATGATCAGTTTAATTGAATGTTTAAGAGACTGGCAAATGTGTTAAAGCACCAACCAAAAAAACAACATGCATGTTGGTTGAATAAAAATGATAAAGCAGCTATAACTTCTTAAAGGGACCTTTTCACGTTTTGGTAAATTGACAAAATTTGTAAAAATTGTTTCAGATTCGCAAATTTTCGTTTTAGTTATATTTGTGAGGAAACAGTAATACTGAACATTAACCATGATCTAAAATATCCACTATATGCATCTTTTGACGATTTAAAAACCTGAAAATGATAAAGCATTGCAACGCGAAACGATTAAATAATTTGGAGAGTTCTGTTTTTTGCCTTTATATTTTGTGAAACTACAAAGATTGCTTATATAAAGTATAAAATACATCCCTCATTGTGTGAGCACGGTTAGCCGCATGGTGGTCTAAGCAGTAGACTTTTACTCCAAGACTCCAGGGGTCAGTGGTTCAAGCCCAGTTGAGGATAACATTTTTTTTCTTTTTTGATTTTTTGTTGTTGTTTGCGAATGGAGCTTTTTAGATCCAATGTTAACATTTATCAATATAAAACATTTAATGAAAACCTTATGCCAAAATCTGTGAAAAGTCCCCTTTAAAGGAGTAACACCACAACTAAGGACTTAACAAAATACCAAAACATGTTTAAGCACAGTAGTTGAAAGCAGAATTTTATAGCAAAGCAATTCTTTACCAATACAACCCAACAAAATTTCATGCAAGAACACCTGCCCACTATTTCGCCTCCTATATGATATAGATATGTACTGTCAGTGGCATACAATGCAAGATTACTTACTGATGTGTTCATGGAACCTGGTGAGTGCAAATGAAAATAAGTTAACACTACAAAAATTATGATGTGCATTTAACACAATGAACGTCGTTATAATGCAAAAATAACATTTTAATAAATAGGCTGCAAACCCCAAGTTCCATGTTGCTTTATAATTAAAACAACAACAAGTTCTCTTAAATGCAAAATTAATAAAAGATTGAGAAATGTTAACAGCAGAAGAAAAGAAAATCTAGTTATTTTTTTCCCACACAGAACACCATACTGATATTGACAAACTTTTAATCAAATAATTTGATATGTAACATAAAGCAAGTGTAAACATTTAAGTTATGCATAGTAGACACATAAATGCACAAACTGGTAGATAAGTTAAGCAACGCAATGCCGTGTTGCCTCAGAAAAAACAAACTTTTAATCAAATAATTTGATATGTAACATAAAGCAAGTGTAAACATTTAAGTTATGCATAGTAGACACATAAATGCACAAACTGGTAGATAAGTTAAGCAACGCAATGCCGTGTTGCCTCAGAAAAAACAAAGGGACTTCTCATTCAACATCTTTAAGACAGATAAACCCTTAAAATGTAAACTGATGATTTCAAGTTCAATACCTCTATGGTCTCTGCCCATGTTATTGTCCCTGAAGTCAGCTCTGGTGTCTCTGCCGCCGTGCTGTCTCCCATGAGATGTGTCCATGGGTCTGTCCCTGACATCGCGGGCTCCGTCCCGGAAGTTGGAGCCACTGTCCCTCCGGTCATCCCTCACCGGCCCTCCACGGTCCTGCCCACGGTCCATGCTGCGATCATTGCGGCCTGTAGCTCCACCTCTATCCATCCGCTCTGCCCCACGGTCACGCACAGGAGCATTTCTGTTCAAAAAGTATACAAAACATATGATCTAGAGTAAAATAGCAAGGTAAACACTATGCTCAATTACCTTATTTACCAATGCAAAACAAGGAAATTACTTCAAGTCAGAAATTTATTTGAAAATGTCACAGATGAATGTCCTTAATAATTCTCCACTATAAATGTGTATTATCTACATGGTTATAATTTTCATGGGAGATTGGGTACTTTAATATCTTAAGAATTCAAAGAAATATACACCCAAATATATGTGTAGTACAGAACACAGGGACATTAAAAAAATAACTGTATATATACTATACATATATACAAGGGATACAACTGTCAAACAAATTAATTAACATCCTTGTCTTAATAATAGCCCATATTTCGCAATCGAATGCAATCAACGCAAATATGACACTGAATATCGATAGACAACACATTTATCTGATAAAATACATAACCTTAACATGTATGTACTCGATGCACATACATAAAACAAAGAAAGTTTCCTAAAAAAATTACACATATTCTTACTCAGACAAAAGTATGCACACCGTGATGATGAGTTTTTGAACAAATTCCTGTTTTTGGTGGCATATAAAGTATGTAATTAATAACCACTCGTAAAATAACCAATCATTGTATTGATAAATAGCAAAACAGTAATTTAAATAACTATTGATTGCACAAATAAGGGTAAAAACTAGTTTTACATTAACGATGATGGTGAATTCTTCTCAGCCATAACACTTCGGAATGCTTCGCATAAATGTTCATTACCGTTTGTAAAACAACATGTGATTGGTCCGATGAAATCAAGTCATGGTTCCCAGTATTTTGATATAACTAACTAATTAATGAATTGTAGCCTGGTTTAAAAATTCACACGCCCACAAATAGTAAACAAACCACGAGTTGTACAATTTAAAGAACGAAATTAATCAGCTGTGTTTTGTTTACATTTTGTTACTGGTTCCATGCATATTGAGACACTTACCCTGGTATTTAATATAATTGGGAACAAAATCACCCAGCCAATCAAATATCGCGCTATAATTATTTGTGTCTGCATATGGCTGCCGGAAAATCTTCAATAACGCAACTAAACTTGTTGTTATTCGATTTCTTAATTAAAAAGGCTGGAATTACAGCACGATCGGTGTTCGATGTAATGCATTGAAGTTAATGTTCAAAATAAACACAGGTAAATTATGATTTTACCAAAGTTGAAGGTGAATAATACCATTTTTATTGAAATTGTATTGTGCATACCTTTGTCCGAATTGCATTTTTATGTTGATTTTGTGTACATTTTGTGTATGGTTTCATGCCAAAATTATTTCAAATACATTGGGTGTTAAGTTTTTTTATCAGGTAAATGTGGGCTATCGATATTCAGTGTCATATTTGCGTTGATTGCATTCGTTTGCTAAATATGGGCTATTATTTAGACAAGGGTGTTAATTATTTTTTTTGACAGTTGTATCCCTTGTATATATGTATAGTATATATACAATTCTTAATTAAATGTCCCTATGGTACAGAAAACTAGAGTTTTGTCACAGACGTGACGTATACCCCCCGCGTGCCGCATTGACAGACTATTTTGCATGCTGTCTTCACAAAACAAGAGAATCAAATTTATGGCGATTTTTAAAAGTTATAATGCCATTATCATTTTTGGCCATTTCGACCTTAGAACTCTTGAATTATTTCGCATGACATGCCGTCCAAATTTATGGCCATTTTTTTACTTTTGAACTCCAAGTGTAACCTAGACCTTGGAGTTTGACATAATTCTTTCGCATGACACATCTTCCAACGATTGTAAACAAATGTACCAGGTATTTTTAAAATCTCACAATAAATGACATAGTTATGGCTCTGACAAGATAATTTATGGCCATTTTTTACCTTTGAACTTACAGTGTGACCTTGACGCTGCAGAAATCGACGTAATTCTTTCGCGCGACACACCGTCCAATAATGGTGAACAAATTTGCCTAATGATTTTAAAATCTCACAATGAACAACATAGTTATGGCCCGGACAAGCTCATTTATGGCCATTTTTGACCTTTGAACTCAAAGTGAGACCTTGACCTTGGAGATATTGACGTAATTCTTTCGCGTGCCACACTGTCCAATGATTGTGAACAAATATGCCAAATGATTATAAGTTCTTACAAAGAATGACATAGTTATGACCTGGACAAGCTCATTTATGGCCATGTTTGACCTTTGAACTCAAAAGTGTGACCTTGACCTTGCAGATATCGACGTAATTCTTGCGCAACACTGTCAAATGATGGTGACAAATGTGCCAAATGATTTTAAAATCTCACAATGAAAGACATAGTTATTGCCCAGACAAGCATTTGACCCTTGAACTCCAAGTGTGACCTTGACCTTGGAGATATCGACATACTTTTTTCACGCAACACACCATCCCATGATGGTGAACAAAAGTACCAAGTTAAATTAAAATCTAACGATAAATGACATAGTTATGGTCCGGACAAACTTTCGGTTTAAAACACACTAAGTGACCCCTTGACCTAGTTTTTGACCCGGCATGACCCATATTCAAACTTGACCTATACATCATCCAGATACAACTTGTGACCAAGTTTGGTGAAGAACGGATGAAATTTCGGGACAGACCGACTGACCAACCGACTGACAAAGTGACTCCTATATAGACCCCATTACCAATGGTAATGGGGGTATAATAACACAAATATAATGTGTGTATATTATCTAGATCTGAACAGCCAACATAGTCCTTATATTCTGTGAAGATACCTGTCCGAGCGCTGGTCTCTAGCCCCTCGGTCATCTCGTGCAGGCAAGGGTGCCCGGTCATCACGACGGCCAACATCCCTGTGGTCATCATCCCTAGCCCCCCGCACAGGCAGGTCAGCAGCACGGCCACCACGATCCACACGGTCATTGCGGTCAAAGCCCCTGTCCACCACACGGCGACTATCCACCATGGTGTCTGCAGCAGGTACCCTCTCAACGAATCTCCCCCCACCTGCCCCTGCATCTCTACTACGATCCAACCTGGACAACAAATAAACAACAAAACACCATCAGACTTCATAGTGAGATATCAATAATATACATCAGAAACAACAGACCTACAGACCTGTCTACTCTAGACATCTTACTTAACAAACAGGTAAATGTTGATGAATAGGATCTCCACATTATTATTAACCTAGCTCTAAAACTTGTTAGTTGTGGCAGACTGCATATTATATATATATTTTTTATTTTTTTCTGCAATTAAAGAAACCACAATTTTGGCCTGACATTTTTTTTTATGAAATAACATGCATATGTAACATATTTCCCTCTATTCACATAACGACTCCCATGAACCTAGCTTCAGTAAATTTTTGAAAGTCAAGAAAGAAAATGCAAGTAATGAACCTGTCAGTGTAATTCCTGTCATTCAAAGCTGGCCTCTTAGCATCCCAATAAATGTCCCTATCACGAGATTCATATGTTCTTTTAGCAGCTCTTCTCTGCTGTTCTTCTTGTATCCTGTGTATCAGAAAATTAACATTGAAATGATACACACAATCAGTATGTGTACAATCATATCTTCGTGTCAACATACCTTCTTAAAATGTATTTAAATATACAATGTTCTTAATGCTTATATTTCATAAGCACCAACTCCCAACAATTCAACTTTCAAATTATTAATGCCACTTATCCAAGTAGAAATGTAAACATATCGGTACATGTATATTGGAGACTGTTCTTGTAAGTTTTCATGATAGTAGAAAATACAGAATATTAGAATAATGCAGTAAAAACTTCCAACAAGCGTGTTCTGTTCAGACTGGATTCTCTGAACATGTTTTATACGATAAAATCCTACTTGTCAAAGCTATTTACCGGAGTTGTTCCAGCCTGCGTTTCTCCTCGCGCTCTCTCTCCAACCTCTCCCTTTCTATCTGTTCCAGTCTGAGCCTCTCAAGACGTGCTGCCTCTAGACGCTCTTTCTCCAAGAGCTCACGTTCACGCCTGAAATACATATCACACAGGCTTATGTTGCCTATCATGGTCAAGTATTTAACACAGGCACCCAGAGCACTGCCATTACAATATAATGGACTGTGTATTCTCTACGTATCTAATCAGAATTTGTGTCATTTTGACATTTTGTTGCTTTAAAGATCAAATTCAACAAATTACTGTCAAGTAAAGTTTTCAAATATTCTATATTCACTTTTTGACATCTTCACATTTATGATTACAATTAAAGCATTCCCACATCACTTTCAGATGTTCTTACTTAAGTCTTTCTCTTTCACGCGACAGTTTCATGGCCTCCATTCTTTGTTTCTGTGCCATCTCCCGTTGCCTGCGACGCTCGTTGATCATATCTCGCCTGTGACGTCTCTCTTCCTCACGCATTCTCTGCTCCAAGTTACGCAGCCTCTCTCGCTCCCGGTCATCCTGCTTCAGGAAGGAACAGACCAGTAATTATTCAAGGCTTATTAAGTCATTGGAAAAATTTGCCAACTTAGCCAAGTTGGTTAAAAAAAAATTAGTTTGAGTTGGCAAAATAGATTTGGCATCAAATTTTGTCCACTAAAATAGATTTTGAAGGATTTGTGTGTTTTAAAGGATGGAAATACGCAGGGGAACTTTAGCCATTAGCTCCCCAAAATTGGGAAGGGATTTTCTGAAAACATAGATACATAATTCTTTACAAGAAACTCTGAAAATACAAGGGTGGACAACCATGCACAAAAAGTTATTTTCAATCCTTGCTGTTTTGGTTTCTTAAAAGATAAGGTTTATCATTTCCCTAGCATGACTGGATTAAGATTGTATTGACAACATGTATTGGCACACTAAATAATATGCAGCAGAAAAACAACTAACCTTTGATCTGTCTGAGCTGTGACCACCATGTGTGCGGGATTTGGATCGCGACTTGGTCTTAGTAGATTCGTTGCCTTCTTTTTTCTCCACAGTTTCACCCTCTGTTTTCGGGGCATCTGAAATGTTTGTCATATTCATCTACTACTGTTAGAGAATTTCTTGTGAAGATCAATTATTTTGTTAAAACAGTAATTGGCCTTGATGTTTCGAAAAGATACGAGACTTTTAATCAGTTTATAGGTAAAGTATTTGTGTTTATAAAATTGACTCATTTATTTTTTACCACAGCAGCTTCTATGTAAATGTATCATCAAACAAACCCAACAGTTAACCGTTATTTAGCAAATCAGACTTAACGCCAAACTGCACTGACCTGCCTCCACTTTGGGCTGTACTTCCCCCTCCTTAATCTCAGAACTGGTTGCGGCTGCGTCACCCTCCACAGTTGGCTTGTCTTCTTTTGTCTTCTCATCTCCTGGCACACTGATCACGGGCTCACCCTTGGACTTGTCCATCACCACTGTGCGGGCCTTGTCCTTGCCATCTGCAGTTGGTACATCATCTTATCAGATGATTGTATCAAATGGGTTGAATTATAACGGATGCAGATCATTGAATGGAATAAAAATGATCATTTTTTTCTTAATTGCACCACAACAGGTTAAATATAATCTTAAAGAGTTTCTTTTAGAGTGAAAATTTCAATGAACTTAAATAAAAAATAAATATTGAAGGGGATAAGGGTTTGTATGAAAAGGTGACAAATAACAGGAAATATAACAAGACAACTCCTGCATTTTAATTGATATGAAAACGACTTGATTGGTTAAATTTCCCCTCAGAGTTATCAACGTAAAATCAATGAGATGTTTCTTGAATTATTAATGACTATGAACATTTGCAAGCTAAATATCAGACAAATACTTATATTGCATTTTAGTGATATGGGTTTTGAACGAGGTGAAACATATGAGGTGAAAAAAAGCATTTAAAGAATATAATATTGCCTGGTGCCATCATGGTAATAAAGTCAGTAATTAAATACAATTTTCAGTAAGGACAAAAATAACAAGAGCTTTAATAAACAGCAGTCATTCACTGACCAGTGTTATGTCAGTTGCTAGAGTGAGAACAGAATCCAGGGGTTCAGGGGTTTTCCTGCTATTTAAAAAGGCCATAAAGCGGACCCGATCCCAAAGCAACTGGACAAGAAATAATTTTTTAGAAAGAAGTTTCTTATGATTATTATATCTCAATTTTATTTCATAAACATTTAACAGAGTATATAACTATAATTTATATGATTTTTTTCTCCTTGTTTGAATAATTATAAAGAAATATATTGAATGAGTTTTTCCCCAATCAGTGGACTTTTAACGTGAATTGTCAGTTTCCCAAAAATGGCCCATAGTTGTCATTTTATAGATTTAAAAAATCCCAATTTGACCCGACTCCCTTTCCCAAAATGGCTAAGAAAACCCCTGAGAATCTAAAAATAGGCTTTAACAAGAGATGTGTTCATCAGAAACACAATGCCCCAATGCCCCCTTTTGCGCCGCTTTGAACTTAAAATATTTTTTTTTGACCTTGAAGGATGACCTGACCTTTCACCACTCAAAATGTGCATCTTCATGAGAACGCCGCTTTTTTTTTACCTTTGACCTTGAAGGATGACATTGACCTTGAACTTCCACCACTCAAAAGGTGCAGCTTCATGGGATACACATGCATGCCAAATATCAAGTTGCTATCTTTAATATTGAAAAAGTTATGGCCAATGTTAAAGTTTTCGGACGGACAGACGTCATATATTAGACATTTGACCTTGAAGGATGACCTTGACCTTGAACTTCCACCACTCAAAATGTGCAGCTTCATGAGATTCACATGTATGCCAAATATCAAGTTTCTATCTTCAATAATGCAAAAGTTATGGCCAACATTAAAGACTTTCATAGTCTTTTTTGCAGGATCAAGATTTCAGTTTTTAAATCATTTCTCTAACCATAGTATCTGTAATCATAGAAACCATATTATGGCATCTATTCACATACTAAATTATATAAACCAAGCTTTAGTACGTTTTAATTACTGCAGGATCCTGATCTAAATGTAAAGATGGTCATACTGACCGGCCTCTAACC
Organism: Dreissena polymorpha; assembly: GCF_020536995.1. Classification (NCBI taxonomy): domain Eukaryota; kingdom Metazoa; phylum Mollusca; class Bivalvia; order Myida; family Dreissenidae; genus Dreissena; species Dreissena polymorpha. The sequence goes on along the minus strand of NC_068356.1, from coordinate 22,621,814 downwards.
TAATAGTCCCATCTGGTCTCAGTGGTAGTAGACTTATAACCAGTTATTCAGTAAACAAAAATTTAATTGACCCTAACATAAATCATGATGCAAAACATGCCAATACCTTTGTCAGGTCTCCTGTCTCGACTGCTTGGTCTCCTCCGATGAGGTGGTGTCCTGCGAGAGTGAGGGCCCCTTCGGTAGTCATAGCTACGATTTCCATAGCTTCGGCCTCCTCTACCTCTGTCACGCCCATGGCGGTCTCTATCATGCTGGGAACGGGGGTGGACTTCTTTTTTCTCCTCTTTCTTTTCCTCTTTCTTTTCCACTTCTTTCTTGTCTTTATCATCTTTGACATCTCCTTCCTTAACTTCTTTGTCTTTAAAATAGAAAATTTACAGATTATTACCAGTGTGGCGGCATTTCACTTGTAGCAAGATTTAAAACAAAACGTTGAGCAATTAATGTTCAAGACATTTTTTTTATAAGGATGGATAGAATCATATTTTTATACTGATTGGGACATATGAAATGCATACCATCTTCCTTTTTAATGGGTGTGGTAGGCTTGGTTTCCGGTTTCCTTGGCTCAGGCTTTTTCACAGGCTGGCCCTTTGGTGCAGCAGAACCAGGGTCACTCTTTGCCTTAAAAGTTGTCATGAATGCTTAATGAGACGCAAGTGCTTTTATCTGCAGTTTCTTTCAAATGGCAAAACAAGGTAAGAACAAGCAATCATCTGAAGTAGAAGTTTGTTCAAAACATGAAGTTCTTAATTATCTTATATTAAACAGGCCTTTGGTAGAGTATATTGGTTACTTGAGAAATGGTGAACCTTTTCAACTGAGATCATCTTTCCATGGAGTTCAGTGCGATGCAGCTGCTGGATGCATTTGGCTGCCTCCTCAGCAGAAGACATGGTCACAAAGCCATAGCATCGGGAACCAGGCTTTCTGGCATTTGTCACTACCTTTGCACCAACAACCTAAATTTACAATACAGAACAAACTATAAAACTATTTAAATAAATGACATCAGGTTTTGTTCCTGTACAGAAGGAGTCGGATTATTACACTCAGGGATATTGTCTGAAAAAAAATTGTGTATTAAACACAAAAATATGGGCTGTCAGTTGTAGTGGCAGCCATTGTGTGAATACCTTTTTGGGCACTGTGACCTTGACCTTTGACCTAGTGACCTAAAAATCAATAGGGGTCATCTGCGAGTCATGATCAATGCACCTATGAAGTTTCATGATCCTAGGCGTAAGCTTTCTTGTGTCATCATCCGGAAACCATTTTACTGTGTCAAGTCACCGTGACCTAGACCTTTGACCTAGTGACCTGAAAGTCAATGGGGGTCTTCTGAGAGACATGATCAATGTACCTATGAAGTTTCATGATCCTTGGCGCAAGCGTTCTTGAGTTATCATCCGGAAACCATTTTTCTAAGTTGAGTCACAGTGACCTTGACCTTTGACCTGAAAATCAATAGGGGTCATCTGCCAGTCATGATCAATGTACCTATGAAGCTTCATGATCCTAGGCATAAGCGTTCTTAAGTAAATCCGGAAACCATTTTGCTATTTGGGGTCACCGTGACCTTGACCTTTGACCTAGTGACCTGAAAATCAATAGGGGTCATCTGCGAGTCATGATCAATGTACCCATGAAGTTTCATGATCCTAGGCATAAGCGTTCTCGAGTTATCATCCGGAAACCATTTTACTATTTCGGGTCACCGTAACCTTGACCTTTGACCTAGTGACCTGAAAGCCAATAGGGGTCATCTGCTAGTCATGATCAATGTATCTATGAAGTTTCATGATCCTAGGCATAAGCGTTCTTGAGTAATCATCCGGAAACCAATTTACTATTTCGGGCCACCATGACCTTGACCTTTGACCTAGTGACCTGAAAATCAATAGGGGTCATCTGCGAGTCATGATCAATGTACCTATGAAGTTTCATGATCCTAGGCCTAAGCGTTCTTGAGTTATCATCCGGAAACGATCTGGTGGACGTACATACGGACATTCATACGGACGGACCGACATGAGCAAAACAATATACCCCCTCTTCTTCGAAGGGGGGCATAAATTTGGCATTCAATAGTGCAGGGTGTAACCCATAACATTTATAGTCAAGTGAAAATAATATACTTTTCTTTATGAAATAGCATGTGATGGTAGATCTCAGAATAAAACAAGCAAATTCTAAGATAAAGCTGTATTACTTCTGTAGAGGTTAGATGTATGTTAGTTGGCATTACCATAAGAGACAGCCAGCCAAAACCTACCTTGCCATATTTGCTGAACAAAGCCTTGAGATCTGTGGCCCTGGTTGAAGATGACAGGGAGCTTACCCAGAGATTGCGACTACTACCTGCAAAAAGAGACAGTATTCAACTTGGTAAGGAAATTTACACAGAGTTTTTATAATGTAAATGAAATTGAGAAATGCCAAATATAAGCCAATTTATCACGTCATACCCTGTTTCCCATGTAATATAACCATTACATATTTTTTTTTATTACACATGTGTAATGCAACATTTTTAAGCGTTTCCATTGGCTTAGTTTTCGTTTATTGACCAATAGCATTTTGTTCTTTTGCTGAAATGACGTTGCAACGTCAAATGATGTCACGAAATGTAAACAACATTCAGGATTTATCATTATGTTTGCGTAAATATTTATTTAATTTGCTCATTTAAAAGCATGTGATAAACAAGAGATGTGTTTGTCAGAAACACAATGCCCACTTTTGCCCCGCTTTGAAGCCATAAATTTGACCTTTGACCTTGAAGGATGACCTTCGCCTTTCACCACTCAAACGTGCAGCTCCATGAGATACACAAGCATGCCAAACATCAAGTTGCTATGTTCAATATTAAAAAAGTTTTGACCAAACTTTAACGAAGGTTAAAGTTTTAGGAAAGAAAAAAACAATATTTGAACTTTGACCTTGAAGGATGACCTTGACCTATATTTTTCACCACTCAAAATGTGCAGCTCCATGAGATACACATGCATGCCAAATATGAAGTTGCTATCTTCAATATTGCAAAAGTTATAAAAGTTTAACTAATGTTAAAGTTTTGTGACGCACACAATGACTGACTGACACAATGACAGACAGGCCAAAAACAATATACCCCCAATCTTTCGATCCGGGGGCATAAAAAGATCTGACACTCGTCATATAATACCATATTATATTAAACTTGTCTAGGAAATTCGTTAGCAAGCGAGCCTTTGGCAAAATCCTGAAATCGTTCAGTAAAATGTGGTATGATATGACAACTCATGCCAGATCCTATATTTATAGAATAATAATTGCAAAACCATTAACAATATATTTATTTTGATTTCTTTAAAAATGTCCTTCATAAAGCACATGTAAACAAAATTCAAAGTATCCAGTATTGAAAAACCATACTTACTTCTATCATCTTTCTTTGTATCTTTAGAAGCGCTGAAAAATATGGAATAAAAGCATTATTATACATACAGACTTTTTTACTTCAAATATAAAGGATAAAATGACAAAAAAATGTCACCTTCAATTAATATAACAAATAATTGAACAGAAAACACACATTTTATTAGCAATCAGTGACTTGAAATGTAAAAAATATTACAATCATACTGATATATATCGATCAGAATGAGTTATTAACTGGTTCAAACAAATCCATAATGGAAAACTTGTCATCAGCAGAACAGAAGTATATCCTCTTGGATTAAAAATGGACTGAAGCAGGAAATTCATCAATGGAGGACTCCAATCTATCAGGCTGGAACAAGGAAGGACCCGGCTTCAGAACCAGTAGCAGCTCCTGTTGTAGTCATGTTGTCAAACGTAGAATCAACACAATTTGCACCCAGCCAATATAGATATTGGTCACAATTTGGTGATGTCAGGATATTGCAGCATGCGAAAACTAAACCCCATGATTCACCTGCTGAACCAGAGGAAAGTCTGCTGTCTAAGATCAGTTTCCTCTTACAACTATGTGAAGAACAAGCAATGGGACTTGGTTTTGTCACATGACATATACAAAAGATAAAGCAACACAAGGAAAAACTTATATGATTGACAAAATACTTTATACAAACCCTACCAACCTCTTATCGTCCAGTTTCTTTTCATCAGGCTTACTCTCACCGTCGCCAGTTTTTGAGGAGGAATCTCCTGGTTTGCTGCCAGCATCTCCCTCTGTGGATGCCTTTGGTTCTGAGATCTCTTCAGAAGTCTTGGTATCTGAACTCTCACTCTTCTGCAGGTCTGCATCTAAGTCATTCTGGGTGTCATCCACCAGTACCTCCAATGATTCATTGTCCCCATCAGCCTTAGCTCCCTCTGTCTTTTCCTCTGTTCCCTTTGGTTCTGTTGCCCGTTCTTCCACAGCAGCACTAGTGTCCTTATTTTTCACTGGCTCTATTTCAGTCTTTTCACTTACTAAAAGTGATTTATCTTCTGAAGTCTTCTCAACTGCTACATAATTTTCTGCTTTAACTTCGTCAACGTGTATCATTTCCTTCTCTGATGAAGAATTGAGAATTGCAGGGACAGCCTCCTTTTCTGGTTCAGTTTTCAGACCAGCATCAGTGTCAGGGGTGTTGGTATCTAGCGGCAAGTCTGATGTTGACTCTATTGTTGGCTCTGTATTAGAAGACTCAACAGGAGTCTCTGTTGCAGGCGGACTACATTCTTCGTGGGCTACAGAAATCAGAAAAATTCCTTGTTGAATGACATAAAAAACAGTATAATTTGTGTCAAGGTCACATATAGTGTTGACCATATATACTTACAACCACCGTTTGCAGAGGCAAACATGTGTTCTTAAACTCCTTCTACAGCATGGACACGGCCTGGGACTCGCAACTGTTGACCGATGATGACATATAAATGAAGTCTAGCTGACCGAGTCCTCATGGTTGGAAGTCCCAAGCTCAGTTCTTGTCTTCAATGTGGCGTGATGTTATGTAGCTATCCACAAGGTCCGAAGTCTATGTATGTGTGTTGTCCCGGCCACCAACATACCATCGATTTCGACATGAGGACATTGGTAATGTATGGCAGCATTTTTACTTCCAGTATGCATGTTTGATTTTAGATTAAAATGATACAACCTTGCTGTAACTATTCAATTATTACCTACAAATCAAAGCTTACCTTTGTCTTCATTAAAATCACAGTCTGTGACCTCCTGAAATGCAAAATGAACTGTTGTTAAATAAAAGACCAATAATGGAAAACTTTTAATGCCATCAATTGCATTTCAGAATAGTAATGCTGTTTATTTTTAAAACTGAATATTTAATAAAGTTTTCTATAATAAAAATAATGCCCCAATTTGCACACAATTTATAATTGTACGCAAAAAAGATAAAAGTAAAAGTACTGAAAAAACAACAACAAAACAACAGGAAGCCCAGTCTGAGGCGTTCACAAAAAATATAAAATTACCATCAGCTCTTCTTCCTCAAGACTATCTGGACCATTGTCCTCTTGCATCTCTTCAGGTGCCTTTAAATTAACAAATAAGTAACACATTAATTCTTTGTATCTTATGCTTTCCAGTGGTTTACAGAGAAATATCAGTGAATTAAAACTGATATTTTGCTGCTTCAAACAGTGAAAAATAACAGCGAAAATTATCAACAACTTTCATTGTTTTACCGGAAACTTTTATATATATATATTTGGTTTCCTGATTGTGACTCCCCATTCTAACAAGGGCGACAACTCTGCATTGAATGTTTATAAAAAGATACGGATTAGCTTCCTTTGTACATACATGTTATAACATTTCGGGCGCCTAACTGGGAATTATGTTGTCCGGAATGGCAGAAATACAAACTAGAGCTGTCAGAGGACAGCGCGCTTGACTATTCGAGAACTTGACAGTATAACGTAAGCCATCATGGGGAAATTGTTCATATTCAATAATTTATTAGACGATCTTGAAAAAATAAAAAAGGAAAAAAAAAATTGGGGGGTGGGGGTTGAGAGGGGGTATAATGTGGGGTGTGGTCATTTATTAGACGATCTTTCAAAAATAAACAAGAGGGCCTGAAAGGCCCAAAGTCGCTCACCTGCGATAAAAAGAAATGACCTGTTCTTTGCAGCCCAAGATATCAATGGAACAAATGTTCTAATGCGTCTTCTAGACTGTTCACATGTCATAATATACATATAAAGAAAACTGCCCCACTCCCTGGCGGCCATGTTTTTTCACTGATCATGACCATTTTCAAACTCGTCCGAGACATCCACATAACTAATGTTTTGACAAAATTTCATGATGATTAGGCAAAAGATGTGACTTCTAGAGGGTTCACAAGCTTTTTTACTATATAAATATAAGGAAAAGACCCCCCCCCTGGCGGCCATGTTTTTTTACCGATCCAAACCATTATCGAACTCAATTGTCCTATTCTAGTGTGGTAGTGCGGTCTCCTTCCCTTACGCAAATGAACCAGTCACAGGACGGTTAAAAGTTATGTAACTTTGTAAGCACTAATGTAATGCGGAAATATTTATTTGACGAACTCTTATTTCCGGTCAGGTGACCAAACTGACTGGTTGTAATTCAATTAACTAAAGGCGATCAGTCAGGGACGCCTAAATACACTCAAAGAATTTATTTATAAGTGAAAACCAAGGCAGCTTTACCAAAAATAACTAATTTTTATTCCAAGAACTCGGAAAATGAAGAACAATGACAGAAAATTAAGGACAGGTACAAGCCAAGTCTAAAGAATCTAAGTATCGTTACAAAAATGAACAACATACAGCAAATACCTTAATGAATGTTAAAAGTTCAAAATCTGTCCAAAAAAACCATATAAATATAAGTTACTGTTAGTCTAGAAAGTGCTTCACAAATCAAGTTAACAAAATAGGTCTATTTTAATCTAAAGAACAATATTTATGGAGATTAGGAAACTTCAGTGAATCAAATGTAAAAATAAGAAAAAATTACTAAAGTTATTGAAATAGAAATAGAATAGAGTCTTTTTAGTTTAGAAAATGCCAAATAAAAATAATCTAAATAATAAGAATAATTTAGACAAGAGCACCGCCTTGCGGGTGCAGACCGCTCATCTTTTTTTCTTTTTAAAGGTGTAGGGACCTATCTCAATTTCAATCACAAAGGAGGGAGGGGTGGAGTGGAGAGGGGTGTATAGTGTGGGGGGTGTGGTCATTTATTACATTATCTTCCAAAAATGCAAAATTAATGCAATTTCTTCTTTTTTTTATTTTTGGGGGGGGGGGGGGGGATTCTTGGGTGGAATGGTTGGACGGTATTTCAAAAATAAAATAATACTAATAAATATTTGTGTTTTTTAACCATGTTTGAATAAAACAAGAGATGTGTTTGTCAGAAACACAATGCCCCCTATTGCGCCCCTTTGAAAAACATTTTTTTTTGTGTTTTTTCACCTTTGACCTTGAAGGATGACCTTTACCTTCCACCACTCAAAATGTGCAGCTTTATGAGAACACCGCTTTGAAATATTTTTGTTTTGACCTTAAAGGATGACTTTGACCTTGAAGGATGACCTTGATCTTGAACTTCCACCACTCAAAATGTGCAGCTTCATGATAACGCCGCTTTGAAATTATTACTTTTTTTACCTTTGACCTTGAAGGATGACCTTGACCTTGAAGAATGACCTTGACCTTCCACAACTCAAAATGTGCAGCTTCATGAGAACGCCGCTGTGAGATTTTTTATTATTTTTTTAACCTTTGACCTTGAAGGATGACCTTGACCTTGAACTTCCACCACTCTAAATGTGCAGCTTCATGAGAAAGCCGCTTTAAATTTTTGTAAATTTTTTTTACCTCGAAGGATGACCTTGACCTTGAACTTCGACCACTCAAAATGTTCAGCTCCATGAGATACACATGCATGCCAAATATCAAGTTGCTTTCTTCAATGTGAAAAAAGTTATGGCCAATGTTCAAGTTTTCGGACAGACAGACACCATAAATTTGACATTTGACCTTGAAGGATGACCTTGACCTTTCACCACTCAAAATGTGCAGCTCCATGAGATACACATGCATGCCAAATATCAAGTTGCTATCTTTAAAAGTGAAAAAGTTATGGCCAATGTTTAAGTTTTTTTCGGACGGACGGACAGACTGACTCGACATACTGACGGACAGTTCAACTGCTATATGACACCCTACCGGGGCAATTTTTTTTAAATTTTTTTTTTTTTGGGGGGGGGGGGGGGGGGATTGAGGGGGGAGTCTATTGTGGTATGTCAGGTAAGAGTTGTTTTGTCAAAGTACCAATCAAATCGAATCATAAATAAAGAAGTTATGGCAATTTTAGCAAAATTTAGTAATTTGACCTTAGTCAAGGTAATTCAAAGGTCAAGGTAAAATTCAACTTGCCAGGTACAGTACCCTCATGATAGCATGAAAGTATTTGAAGTTTAAAAGCAATAGCCTTGATACTTTAGAAGTAAAGTGGATCTAAACACAAAATGTAACCATATATTCAAAGTTAAAAAAGAGCCATTATTCCGTAAAAATGACAACAAGAGTTATGCAACTTGTCCTTTACTGTCCCCTTATGATAGTTTGCGAGTGTTCCAAGTATGAAAGCAATACCTATGATACTTAAGGGTAAAGTGGACCAAAACACAAAACTTAACCAAATTTTCAAGTATAAAGGGCCCATAATTCCGTCAAAATGCCAGCCAGAGTTACATAACTTTGCCTGCACAGTCCCCTTACCATAGTTAGTAAGTGTTGCAAGTATGAAAGCAATAGCTTTGATACTTTAGGAAAAAAGTGGACCTAAACACAAAACTTAACCAAATTTTCAATTTTCTAAGTATAAAAAGGGAACATTATTCTGTCAAAATGCCAGTCAGAGTTACATAACTTTGCCTGCACAGTCCCCTTATGATAGTTAGTAAGTGTAGCAAGTATGAAAGCAATAGCTTTGATACTTAAGGAATAAAATGGACCTAAACACAAAACTTAACCAAAATTTTCAATTTTCTAAGTATAAAAAGGGCACATCATTCTGTCAAAATGCAAGCCAGAGTTATCTACCTTTGCCTGCCCAGTCCCCTCATGATAGTTAGTAAGTGTACCAAGTTTGAATGCAATAGCATTGATACTTTATGAGAAAAGTGAACCTAAACGCAAAACTTAACCGGACGCCGACACCGACGCCAAGGTGATGACAATAGCTCATTTTTTTTTTCAAAAAAAAGATGAGCTAAAAATAATGCCAATATGTCTTGATGCTGGTGTTAAAAATAATTTAGAGTTTAATTATTTCAAAATTTCAACCTTTTTTAAGAGCTGTTAACTTTTCAAGAAAGCATCAAGGTGTTTAAATCAGCCAAAACAGCTTTTTTAATACAGTTCAGAAGAGATCAATGGCGGAGTAGTCAATTTTCCATCAGAACAGTGCATTTATCAATGATCAATATCTTCCCAAATTCCAGAGCAAAACTAAAAATAGATTTCTCAACCAGGTTAAACAAGGGAGATAAATACTGCATAAATACTGCAAAATCATGTACATGTTGTCTTTCTTTCAGTTATCTCTTAGTCGAAAGGCTTATCATAAGTGTTAATGACTAAAACAGTTATGTTATTTATGAAAATTCTGTGTAATGAAAAATTACATAATACAGTTAATGTCACATAATATTGAAATAATAAAACCAAATTTTACTACACAGGAAACAAATGTTCTGACCAAATTTCATGAAGATTGAGCAAACTAGAAAGTTAACAAGATTTTACTATAGCCATATAAGGAAAAATGCCCCGCCCCTTGGCAGCCATGTTTTTCAAGCCAATGTTACCATTTTTTAACTCATCAAAGATATCATTGGGACAAATCATCTGAGCAAGTTACATGAAGATCGGAAAATAAATGTGGCCTCTAGAGTGTTAACAAGGTTTTACTATAGCAATATAAGGAAAAATGCCCCGCCCCCTGGCAGCCATGTTTTTCAACCAACCGACATCATTTTCGAACTCTTCCAAGATATCATTGGGATGAATCTTCTGACCAAGTTTCATGAGGATCGGACAATAAATGTGGCCTCTAGAGTGTTAACAAGATTCTGCTATAGCCATGTAAGGAAAAATGCCCCGCCCCTTGGCAGCCATGTTTTTCAAGCAAACATAACCATTTTCGAACTCATCCAAGATATCATTGAAACCAATCTTCTGACCAAATTTCATGAAGATTGGACAAAAAATGTGGCTTCTAGAGAGTGAACAAGGCAAATGTTGACGTCCCACAACGGACAACGCACGACAGACAAACGGCGATCACATAAGCTCACCATGAGCACATTGTGTTCAGGTGAGCTAAAAAAGGGGAAAAAAAAATTGGGGGGGGGGGGGGGTAGGGGGGGGTGAGAGGGGGTATAATATGGGGTGTTGTTATTTATTAGATGATGTTTAAAAAAAAATGGGGTGGGAGGTTTGGGGGGGGGGGGGGGGGGGGTTGGGGGGGGGGCATGGGGGGAAGGGATTCTGGCTAGGGGCGTGGGGTATTGTTCGGGTGGAATCCATAATTATTTCAAAATGCTTGATGCAGTGGTCTGCTCTTGTTTATAGGTTGGGGTCACGTACGTTAACAAGTATGCAACATATAAAAGCAATATGTCAAAGGATATAGGAAATAAATGGGGAAGTACGCAAACTTTAACATAGATTTATCAAAATATGCATATTCTTAGTATAATAGGGGCAATAATTATGACAAAATGCTTGATAGAGTTGTCTGCTCTTGTTTATAGGTTGGGGGTGATGTTGGTAAACAAGTATGCAAAATATGAAAGCAATTTGTCAAGGGACAATGAAAATAAATGGGGTAATACGAAAACTTTAACATTTGCTGCATATTCTAAGTGGAAAAGGGGCCATTATTATGACAAAATGCTTGATAGAGTTGTCTGCTGTTGTTGATAGGTTGGGGTGATGTTGGTTAATAAGTATGCAAAATATGAAAGCAATATGTCAAGGGACAATGAAAATAATTAGGGTAGTACGAAAACTTTAACATTTGCACGCTAACGCTAACACCGACGCCAGGATGACTAGGATAGCTTTACTATATATATTTCATATATAATAGTCGAGCTAAAAATAATCATATGTAAGCATAAAATAAAAAGAGAATTTGTTGGATTTGGTGGAATATGGATGTTAATTCACTACATAAAAAAATATATTTTCACGAGAGGCGCAACTCGTGAATTAAAATCGATTATCCACCAAATACAACAAATATCCATTATATCTTGCATTATAAAGGTACCCAATCTAGATTTTTGAGGCTGTTAATGGACCAACTGTGTCAATAATGGCTACTCTATATTGCTTTAATTTTCCATTTGGTTCGGCATGCTATTGCAGTCATGTAGAAGGTAAAAATGCTAAAATAGATATGGTGTCCGCCTACCCAGGTTCAATCTTGGCTAGGCGAGAATTCAAATGATCTTTCAAGAACAATACATACTGATTCCCTGCAAGATAAAGGCCACAGAGCTGGCTATATAAGCACAAGACTTAAGATGTAATCAAACTTAAGTGAATAGGTTTAAACGGCAAATAATTGTTTTACAGGGTTCTGGTTCCCAGCTTTTTGTATTAACAAAATTCTCAGATTTTTCATTGATGGAAAAAAATCCAGGATCATAATTTCCAACTATTTCTTGTTTAAAACACCCTCAATAAATAGAAGTTGCAGACAATAACATGTATTATAGGTATTTGCTAATAGTACACTAAGCTACATGTATACTACAAAGCCACCATAGCAATGCAGAGGAATTGATTTGCTATTATAATTGTATGGACTTCTTGACACAAGTCAGGAAAGTCTGACCAAACAAAATTCCCTAATTTTTCCCTGATTTTAGGAACTTTACCCAAATTCCCTGACTGGTAAGTGTAAGTCTTTTTCCAGGTTTTCCCTGATTTCTAGGTTGGCTGGGAAACATGTTTAACATGGAGCATCAGTGTCCGACAAATCCATTGCCCGGAGCCCGGGGGCTACTGAAATTTTTCATCGGGCTACTGAAATTTTCCAGCTGACGCCCGCCGGGCTACTATAAATCTTTAAGAGCGGAAGCCCGGTTTATTGACAGACATACTTAGAATAAACACGCTGACCATGTGTTTGTACACTGTGTATTGCTTATAATCCGATAACAAAGTGCAATCAATTATCTAATCAGTCACCGATCACTTGCGGTAATGTCTTAAACAGTAACAGTGTATTTTAATCATCTAATCAGAATCAACATTTGTCGTCTGCTAATAATATAATGAGAGCCGGTAGTATAGTTGGCGCACATAATGCAACATAATTTCGCAGTTTGGAATTCTTTGTTAACCGCAAAAATGAGTAATAGCGACAACGTTTTTGATGTCGTTAAATATCCAAGGACGCCAAACATTAAATAAATCAAAACAATAGAGGATTCTTCAAAACGGTAACGAAACCGAAAATGAATATTAATGACAACTTTGTGAACGCGGTTAACACCTGCTAATTAGTTTGCATTGTCAATTAATAATTGGATTAATCGACTGTTAATCAATAAGCCCATATTATCATATATGCCCGATTTATATTTTTAAAACCAAATTATGGGTGAGTAATATAGACGATAAAGAGTCATAAACACAAACGTTTGAAATTTTCTAAAGTGTCAAATGAATTTCGGCATATGGTTCTGTTTAAAGATATGATGAAATAAGCTAATAATGCAACATGCGTAAATAACCTGCCAGGGTTTGCACACGGTGTGTACAGCTATTCTAGGTAACAAAATTCTACATTTAAGAAATGAATTTCTTTGTCCTGATATAAAGCGCGCGAAAATTGGCGTGGGTGTATTTATTTGTAAATAAAAATTTCGTAGCGGGTACAACATTGAGATCATTTAATTTCCATTAAAAATTTCGTTGTGAATTTCAACTTAAGTATAGGGGTATCTCGCGAATTATTTGGCATTGACATTTTCTCTTAATAAAATATCATGTAAACACGCTGTATCGTTACCGTTACGCTGTATCAGTTCCTTCATTATTGAAACAATTATTGAATTGTATACTGACTGCACACAAGTGTCGTAACATACTGATGCAATACGTAAATTCGGACAGTACTTAAAGTCGGACACAAGTAAATAAATGATTTAATACTCTTGATTTCTTGAAACTCGGTATTTGTTGTTAAAAAGGGCAATTGCATTGATTAACACCATACAAGTCAATCGTATTGATCATCTAAACGCTTTATTTACGTTTACGACTTAACATGCTGTCCGAATTTAAGTACACATACATGTGCACATACATGTAATATCTGCATGTAGTATATGATTTTCTTTGGTACATTTACATTTAAGTACACGGTGCCTGTACTGTAACATTAATTTACGATATTGACTGTGTACATCAGACTACTTGCTGTTTTATGTATATGTATGTATACATATTATGTATATGTAAATGAAGAAATAAAATGAAGATGAAAACCTGCCTCTTATCATTTTGTAGGAAAATTTCATAGGCTACCAAATATTTTTATTGGTAGCCCAGTGGGCTACCTGAAAAATAAGAAATTTGTCGGACACTGGAGCATACATCAACAAATTACTGCCAGTTAATACCTGGTCTTCTCCATTATCTGCCTCTTCATTTTCAAAGTCTTCCATGTCATCACCATTCTGAGTTAAAATAAAAACACATTTGAAATATTGTAATAAAATTTGCATAAATTAACCATGAAATGACAATTATGAAAACACACTTCATTTACATTATAAATTAAACATTATTAAAAACACATTACCTTGTCCTCAGAGGTATCTTCTTTTTCTGACTCACCTGAAATTAACATAACTATTAAAAAACTTATGATGAAATTAGAATGTTAATATTTTTGTTTTAAAAACATTTTATTTGAGAATGTACGTCTGTGATGCGTCTGTGATGCAATAGGTTGCATGAAAAGTGAAAACATCTGTCTCTTATATTTTAGACAAAGCCATACAAGCTTGTTGATATGTCTTTAATAGGCTATGAGCAAATGCTTTTTTTCAAAGATTATTATGATAACATTATATCCATTTTTTGTCATAAGGCAGTGTTTTCCCTCGACTTTTTAGTTCAGTTTCCAGTCAATATTTGGTCAAACTGGATGTTTTATCACTGCAGAAAACATGATACATTTTGGCTGGCTCCCATTCATAAATGATTTATACAATAAACAACAAATTTTCATGGAAACTGAACATGGCTATGTCCACGAACACTTAACAGTACCTGATTTGAGCTATGCACATATGAAAATAGTAACGCATAATATGAAGTTATAATACAAGAAAATTGCCCTCCTTATCACTATCCAATGAAATTGCTTCTGTCAATATTTGAGATGTCTATCGATTTGCCCAAGTGGCAGTATTCAACGGTATGAACAGGGAACACAGGAAAAGCATATTTTTGTACAAATCGCATCTGTTATCTCAGGGGTTTTTTTACTAAGAAAGTGACGCCGATAATCGGCGTCTTCCCCTACCAGAATTTTTCCCCTAAAACTACCATTTCCCCTCCAAAAATATAATTTTTCACCAAAATATAATATTTTACCCTCAAAGAAATGTTTTTTTCTTTCTTTTGGGAAGTCGACACTTATCCTATTTGTACCATGTACAACGATCTCGCTCTCTCTCTCTCTCCCGACGAACACTCAATTCTGGGAATCCCAGTGATTCTATATATAGCTCTTAAATTACGTCATGGAAACCGGGCAACTAATCGTATTAATCATATGACTATTTTACTGGATTCCGGTCTTGCGCCAGAAGGGTGATTCGTCAATTAATTACTGGAAACCAGTCGAGTTTTCATCCGGGTTATGTGAAAGCCAAGATGGGTATAAACGTTAAAACAGAAAAAAAGTCTCACAATTGGCGTTCATACATGAACAAAATAAAACGTTCGGACTCGGAAAATATTAATTGCGTTGACGCATTTTTTTAAGAATGAATCATCAAAAACCGTTGAAACCCAGCAGGATTCGGAGGTACATGTAATCAACATCGATTAATACTGTCGGATTATTGTGAAAGTGAAAGTAGACAATCGGCAGCTGCCGCACCTTTCCCTTCCAATACTGTAGCAGATCTAGATCGTCAACCCATTCATCATGAAATTGAAATCACAATATTGAAATCGTTCCCCGGCCCCAGTTGAAAACATTTCCCATTATAAGATCTACCCCTGCAACTTAATTAAGGACTTTGACTTTAATATCATACTTGTTCATGTGTTTAAGAACAAAAAGGTCAGAGACATGTCTCTTTTTCTAAAAAAAAACCTGAAGTCTGTAGGCGAGTTATAGACATCGAAATGAACAGTTTTTATTTTTTCCCCAAATATGTCTTTTTCGCGCTCGATTTTCCCCTTTTACCCAGCGTCCAGCGTCTTCCCCTTTTTCTAAAAAAAAAACCCTGTATCTTTTTCCATGTAACCCTTTTCTTGTAAAACTGTGTAAACAAAGGCAACCAGTATTTAACTCCCATCAATTACTGCAAGTCTAAGAAAACTATGTAATTGAAACATTTAACCTTGCTGATTTTGCTGTGCAGAATTTGTAATAAATATGCAAATTGTCATTAATTTGTTTATGTTTAACACTTTCCAATTTCCAGAAAAAATGCAGCTTGTAAGTGTTGCTTAATTCATTGTTATTGGCTCAAGTACTACTACAAAGAACACCAGATACTTTAAAGTAGTACCTGAACCAACAATAACCAATCATGCCTCAGTAAGCCTTTAACTGGTATGTCTTATTTAACCCAATCTAGAGGTTAGCAAAATAATCTCCACCCTGGAGTGTGGATATTCACCATCATTTTTACTTCTTAATGGAGTCTTTCTAGCAGACGTTGGTGTTTTCTTTGGGACCGGTGAATCTCCAACTTCAATTTCTATTGTTTCAGTATCCTGGCCTTCTTCCTCTAAAGCCTGCAAGTCAATTGAAAAGATGATTTGGCTTAAAATAATTTGAACATGTTAGCAAGAACTCCAATTTACAGCTTTAAAAAGTTGGAAGTCCTGACTTCCAAGCCTAAAATTGTGGCCGTCCCAGACATAAATTTTGAAGTCCCACTTTTATTTCAGAAGTTTAATATAGGTACATGTTCGAACTCTATCCATTACCCGATAATCTAGTATTATTACAATCTCTATTTTCAAAACTAAAATACGGATAATATTGACGTCCGCAAACGTCCGCCATTTTATGCAAGTTGAATTGTGGGATGGGGGAATTCCCATTGAACATGCGTTAATCATGTGACGCGATTTGAGAGCATAGAGCATTGTTCATATTTAGTAATTATGACAAATCAACAACTCAATTTAAAATGTTACATGTAAATTATGATCAACGACAAATACTGTATCCGAAAACTACTGTCGAAAAAAATGTATGTGCAATGTTCATTCTGGGCAGCGCCACTGCGGGATTCCAGCATCGAAATATTAATGTGCGCAATCTTAATAATATCAGTGGGCCATTCGGGCGCATACATAATATAATTGGCGCATTAAAAATTATATCAGTGGGAGATTTTATTATAAAAAAACAAAGCGATGGAATTGTACTGAGAATTCTAAACACGGGTCTGCTGAGACCAAATGTAGGTGGAAAATAACCGTTGCTTGGCTACCGCGGACGCCTTGTGTTGAATCCTGCACTTCCATTGGTTGATAGATGTCACATGTCAGCAAACTGTGTATACATCATCAGAAAGTGTTGAAAAAGCTTGTCAACATATTTTGTTGCGATTTTCAAACGTTTTTAAGAAACAATTAAGTGTTTAAACATGTCAAAGTGTAAATCAGAAAAGGAGAGCAGCGAGAGACGAACTCTCCTACATTTTTTTTAACAAAAAATCTAAGGAAAGTGAAAGGACTTCTGATCAATATGGTGGAAAAACAGCAGATGCTTCGGCCGAAGCGAGTAGGCCTACATCGTCTGCTGGTCAAGCGAACAAATGCTGAAACCTTCGAAAAATGTAGATGATCATAAATTCCAGAAAGGTTGGTAAGAGTAGCAACCCCATCAAAAAATTCAACTCACAGAAATCTTAAATGTTTTGATATAATATTAAAGATCTCATTTAATACTGCTCAGATCAGTTTGAATTATTAATTTATCTCTACTACATCCCAAGTTATGTTAATTTGAATCTTCGGAAAAAATGCCATTTTGGGGAAAATTATTATAAAAGCGTTCACATTTTGTGTCGATTCGCGGACCCGCTTTCTATAAAATTTGGCTTCTTTTTTTTGTATAATTTTTTCTATACATGGTATCATATTGAAATTTGGCATACAGATGGCATTTTTCCTGTAGATTTCAATAAAAGCATTGATGTGTTGATCAGAAATTGATATAGTACCCTAATTTTGATTTAAAAAGTGCCAATTTTATATATTTTTTTTTGTCGAGGAGCATAACACCACAATATATTGGTTGAAAGTATAAAAATCTTTAATAACTTAACTAAGTCTTGCCACATTCAACAAACTAACTGCAATAATGTCAAAAGTGTACAAAGGGGAAAATTCAATAAAACATTTCAATACATTTAAACTATACACAATTTCTCAAAGTAGGTCCTTTTTGTACAGTTCGTATGATGCTTGATATTTCTCATGTTTGGAAAACAGCCGGCCATTGTCTTCCAATTTCACTCTTCAAACAATCAGGAACCATCCAGTCTAGAATTAACTCAAATTTTACACTTTGGATATCTGCTCGCACTGACAAAGCAAAGACTCCTTTTTTGTCTACATGCTGTCATGAAATTCACTTTCATTTCATTGCCTTCTTTTTTATAACACACCCAGGGTACCAGTTGTTACCATTTTACAGTTATGTAGTCTTCTTCTGATACAGCACTCCTTCTAAATAGAGGGTGGCATAAAGGTTAAGGGGTGAAAAAACTGTACAAAGGTGCTCAGTTGGGTGTTAATTCAAAATTATTTACATTGTAAGTGTCTCCAGATGGATAAGTTGTACAATGACAGCCACTGGAGTAAGGATTTTGAAAACTTCTACTGTGGCTGACTCATGTACTGGGTATATGGCATTTTGGGGAGGGAGGGAATTCAATTGTTTGACTGTTCTTGAGTATAAAAGGAATTTATTTGTCTAGGAACAAGAAGAATATCAGGAGGAATGATGGCAACTACATGGTGGATAATTGTTTACAGCATTATGAGGCGGAATTTTGTTCTGCATGTTTCAAGTCATTCTCTATAATATTTATAGTTTGAAAGTCGTCAAGAAAACAACTTTCCATATCTTCTGATTTGCATCATTTTTATCGGTTGAATATTTCAATGACAATTTCATTTCTCAATGTACTGGAATTTTTTTAATTGCTTGGTTATGTCTTATGATGGAGTTGCAGCAGAGTCCCACATCCTTGCAGAAGGCACCTGGATACTCTTACACCTTTATCACAGCCAGACACTCTCCATTATTTTACGTAAATAATAAGAGAAAAACGCAGTTATTGATCTATTTCGATTCAATTTGTTATTATCAACCATTTCAATGCGTTTATTTGAGGGAAGCATCTCACTGGACTGTTATATTCAGTGACATAACTTAATTATTGAGCGTGTTTTTCGTGTAAAAAAAAAGCGAACATTGCCATCAATGCGAAAAGCTGGTTTTAATATTTATAAAATATTATTTAAACATAATTCAAACCAAATAATATCGAAAATGATCATAACAAACCTTTTCTTTTGTTTTCTGTAGAGTTTAAGCGAGTATGGTTTAATTAATTCAGATCGTCACAAACGATAACGATTAGCGAAGCAAAACAAAAATGGCGCCTCCCTCTGCAGAGGTCAACCGAGGTCGAATTGTATAAATGCGCGTTTTTGTGTAAAGATGCGGGTACCTAATTCTCATTTGCGGAAAATAAATTTGGTATCAAAATTTAAGTTAGACTTTCTAGTTTTTATAACTATGTTCAAAATTGTGTTCGGTCCATCGGAAGTAATTTTATTCATCGTAAAAGTCGGGTACTATTTTCTCGGCGTAGGGTGGTCCTATGTAAATTTTGAATGCATTGTAGTAAAGTTCATTCAGTCGTGAACAAGATGATGTCAATCTCATAAATATTCATGATGTGTAGAATATCCGCATTTGAATTGTAAACACACACATGTTTATGCAAGTAGTCCGAAAGTCGGCATTACGCGATAGCGATATTTCTGCCCTGAATTTGTTCAATTAACAACATATTTACTTATCATCCTGAAATAATAATAAAATGAATTTTATATGAATAGAAAGATAAAACATTTTTCTTTTAATAACTTTTTATTACTTTGATTTATATAATAAAATAATGGTTTTATTGATCATTTAGTAAGAGTGGTATTGGTTTTTTCCGCTTTTCTCCCATTGAACTGATAAGGAATCGGCTTTTATCGGGGTTGCTAGTAAGAGAAATTTACGTGGTTGTCGTACGATGACAAAAATAATTTAATGTTTTGTGACATTCAGAGCTCCAGATAAGGGCCATACAGCCGTAAATACACCTTTTTCATGAAGATTTACGCATTTATTTTTATTAACCGGACGTACAATAAAGACTTTAATATCCATTTTACCCATTTTAGAAAAAAAATCTTCCCGTACCGATACGTATGCGTAAGCGTGGCGTGATTTGTTGGTCTCTAATTTAAATTACCGAAAAGTTGTAGACTGGGTTCATATCGTATTGTCAATTCTGTCGCGTGATTTCCTGTAACTTGTAAATCCGTAAAAAAATATGTCTGCGCGCAATGGAATGCCGGCTTAACGGAAAGCGGTTCAAAACAACACTTTGTTGTCATATAATGACTACATAAGGTGTCGTCTAACCATCCTGACATTAAATCGGTAAACCCAGAAAAAGACATTATCGCCCCGATATTTAACGATTTGATTGCATCAGTGGCTTAAAATGTTAGAAAACACGAAGGAAAACGGACGAGACAATGAAATAAGTGTTCATTTACTTAGCTTACTAGTTGGCTTGTGTTTTCTTGTCAAGAAAAATGAAGAAATAGTATTAGTCATGAGTTTTAATGTGTAGATGACAACATTAATTTCTTGACAAGAAAAGTGTGTCAAAACATTGTCGTGTTTTTTTAAAGGTGCCTGCAAAGGATAAGGTCTGCAGGTTGTCACTCAGGTAAATTAAATGTGTTTTAGACGTTTATTCATTGCTTTCCTCAATTTGTAATGAACAACGTTAAGCCATATAAACGTACTCTCAGAGCCTTTAATAATTTTTGTTATGGCCGATCTGGCACAGATTTTGTGCGCATCACTAAACAGATGTAGTTGGTTACCAATTAAGGAAAGTGATGAATAAACTTTAAAAACACATTATATTTACCTGAATGGCAGCCTACGGACTTAATACTTTGCATGCAACCTAAAAAACATGACGATATTTCAACACACTTGTCTTGCTTATATTTTCTTTTTAAATTTTCTGACAATGTAAATAATTGACGACTTTTCTTCATCTTTATCGAATAAGGTAACGTTAAATATCACGATAAGCAAAAGATTGGTGAACTGCGAACTAACAGATAGCGAAAAAAAATTGTTGGCAACATTACAACATATCCCAATATGGTGTATAGGGCGTACGAAAGAATAACAAAATAAATAAAAAGCAATAGTTTCTTGCTGTAATAATACCACTTGCATGGGTTTGTGCTTTAGACCGGTTGATAAGTTTTTGCAGTATCGGTGTTCCTTAGTCTTTACAGTGGTGATAAAAGTATGGGCGCACCTTTGAACAATAGACGGCGCAATGCAACTCTCAGCAACCCTTTGTTTAGGGATGCGCACTGATCAGCTGTGGAGAACTGCAATTGTGTTTATGCAGGGTGCATATGATATGGACTCCCAGGGGCATCACAGAAAAAAAATCAAAGGCTCTGGCAGTCCGTTGATATCGAAGAGCTAATCTAACAATTATTACGCAATTCTATTAAGATAGAGATTTGAAACTTGAAAAGTTGGTCATTGTGAAAATAATTCTGGTTAAATCACTGTGCAACTAATTCTGGTTAGACCAACATTTGTAATGATGTATTAATTTATAATCATAATGGCGGCTGAAACTTAAGAGCCAATAGTGATGTTGTTGATGAAACTGTTATTTTGTTAGCAGAAATGCATTACCTTCTGCAGTCTTTCTAAAAGTACAGCTTTAACTCCATTTTTATCTAGATCCCGCTTTTCTAACTGAGCTCTCAGGTCAACAACGCGTAAATCTGCTAGTTTCTTTCGCTCTGTCGTCGCCATTTGTGTCGATTGTGCTGGCGTGCTCGCGGAAATGATCGTACTCGTGAATGATCGTTAATGATCGTTTCCGCCAAACTGAGACCGAACGGGGTCAATAGAAATACCGGATTCTACCAAAATATCTCGGAATCTTCCAAAGTCTATATAAAAACACCACTCACTTACACTGCGGTTTATTACATTCATGAACGTTGAGGCACGAACAACAACTCTGCTAGGAGAATGAAAAACACCAAAATCCATAACAAAAAGTAATATTTAATATAAATGAAGATAATATATAGTTCAAAAGACCACAATCATGTAGTTTAGCAATTGTATTCATAATGTATAACTCAACAATCACGCTAAGAACATTGTGCATCGATATCGATATTGAAGCTGAAGTTGCACTATTTCAAATAAAAAGTATATTAATAGTATATATTATTTAAAATTTAAAAACAACAGGCTCACATGTCAATACATACATTCATAAATTATTGTATATGCATATCATAATAATGTTTAATTTAATGTTTAACGTGCTATATTTCAATGAATTTACACACATATAAGAGTAGTTTATTTTGTAAAATTTAAGAATGTAAGAACTTAAATTAGTTTTACAGATATGTGATAGTTTTCAATCTTTTAATTTTGTAATGGCTGGTTCGTTAACCTTTGCCTGCAGATGAGGTTTTAACCTTTTTCAAAAGTAATTTAAAAATCTTGCTGAAATGTGTGAGCAAAGTCATTGCACTTTGATTCGAAGCATATGGAATCATCAGCTGTACTTATTACATTGCCTCCGAATATCATGTTGAGCAACTTGTATGCCCCCGAAGGAGGGCATATAGTGATCGGACCGTCCGTCTGTCTTTCCGTTACACTTTGCGTTTAGAATTCGAAAAAAGCTCATAACTTCTATATCCCTTCAGATAGCAACTTGATATTTGGCATACATGTGTATCTCATGGAGCTGAACATTTTGAGTGGTGAAAGGTCAAGGTCATTCTTCAAGGTCAAAGGTAAAAAACCCAAATCCAAGTAATAAACATACAAGGGAGATAATTATCTGTACTGCCAAAGGATAAAAACATAATTAATCAATCAAAGCGATGCAGTAGGGGGCATTGTGTTTTTGACAAACACATCTCTTGTTTCTTTCAATTTCATTTACTGCGTCATCTTTTAATTGTTTTCGTGCATTTTGTTGCAAATGCCTTGAGCACAATATATGTGTGCTAGAGGGGAAATTGTCTTAAATGGCTTTGTAGAGCGCTTCGTCACTGCCAATTGTTAGATTCTTTAGGTCCTGAGTTAATTTCATCTCAAGTGGTGAAAGAACTGACAGTAGGTTTCATTTACTATTGTCATGTATAAACATCGGGACTATGAACAATGGCGATTGTTTATTTGATGAATGGGTATCAGATCACTGTTTGTAGACCGTAACCGTGACATGCATCTGTGTAAGCATGAAAGTCTTATCAACACCAAGGACTGTTTGACCAGTGCAGTAATAAGTATGTATGTCAGCTAATTGCTCATCAGTGTACAACATTATAACCGGAGGTTTTCCACTGTTCCTAAAAATGCATTTTAAAAATGGATGTCCATTAGAAACCATATTTTCAAGGTATAAAATGTGTTCTGTAATATAAGAGGTGTGATCATCTGCTTGTTTAATGAATATTACTACTTATTGACAACATACTATTAAACGTAGTTTAATAATTGACACACTTTCTACATTTATGTCATTATTCTGCACCTAATTTCATTTGTGATTTTTTTCATTTCAAACTTCATATTTAAGAGATTTCTCTTTTTTATACATTCAAACCTTTGAGTCTTTTTTTAAGGAAAATACATAAATAAAAGTCATATAAAGGACACATAAAATCGCATAAATCCAACTTTATACTTGTATGTTGTTTTCATTCTCAGTTATTTTTTTTTATAGAAATATATGATTGAGAAATACTGATAACGTTAAAGCTGTTTTATATAAAATAATGCATGCACATGTATAACACTTACTTTAGTTAAGTATTGTTTTAGTATTTGTATAAGTATTATCCCTTTGTTGACCACCTTTACGAAAAACGAAACTATAGTTGATCTATAGGGAAATGGTTCCAAAGTGAATATTAAAAATCATTTTAATAATGAGAAATTTATATTGTCTACAATTTATATCTTCATCTATTTACACTAGTGAATTTAATTAATGCATACCCAAACGTCGACCATCTATGCGAAAAAATATAGATGATCTTGAGATATATATGCGACAAAATTACTTTCGTAACAATTATACAATATATTAAATATTTGAAAAATAAACCAACAACAACACAAACGTGCACATTTAAGAATACTCGTATGTGTATAGAAATATTTTGAAATATATTCTTTCCGAATATGGATATATATATATTAAATATCATTAAGAATGCAGAGGGTGAATGTTCTATCTTGTCTATCTTGACGACCGACTTCGATATTTAATTTGTGGGATGATAAATGTAATTTAGCCAATATATTTCTGTATTTTGGATTTTCCAACTGGATTATATATGCTGATTATTCAAAATTAAGTTTGATTTCTCTATATAAATCAAGGGACGTTGAGTTCTCTGTCCCTGATTGCCAATTGCTAATATCGCGAAGTCGGGTTCTTAGATTTTGGTAGAATATTTCTATTCTAACTGAGTTCGGATATATTCATATTTCATGTAAACCAGAGGATTGAAGTATCAGGCGCACCTGAGAGGCACAGTTTGAACGAGAATTGTTGACATTTTTTGTTATTTAATTGTTCATTTAAAATGGTATTTAAAATACACATTTCTCGTTTAATGTTGAGCGTATCTTTAAAAAGTATTTTAATCATCCGTAGGTATCTTTCGATATACAATGGAAATCGACCCAGTTCGCTATACAATGCAAGAGTATTTGTGGAGGGTATGGCATTAAGAGTCCATTTACAAAACTTCGTGTGTACTCTTTCTAAAGTATCACCTTGCTTGTTACCCCAAACTTCCGAACAGTGTTTTCATAGCTAGAGCGAATGACCCACTGCTGGTAAACACAATACCAAGGTAGTTTAATAGTTAACGATGTCTTCCTATTGATTATTATACAACCATTTGTCGTTTACACCTACCCTCCTCCCTTTTTGAAAAATAATTACTTTTTTCGATATTTACGGTAAGATTCCATGTTTGACACTATGAATAAAGACTATTAAGAGAATTTTGCAGGCCAACATTTGATTCCAGTACGAGCACTGCGTCGTCAGCGATAATAATCAAAGCGCTGAAGGCACTGTAGGTGTTCCCTGTTGTAAAATGTCGTCCTTGATTAGCTTGTGCACATTGCACAGGCTTATCCGTATGCACATGCTAATCTTATTTGACATGCATTAAGCCCCGTTTTCACTGAAAGCAGCCAATATTTACAGATTTCAATGATAAACACTAGACTGGCCAATCTCGTCTTACAAGCTGTTAAACACTATTAGTCATATAAACCCTCTGCAGTGTATCAGTGGTGAACTATAAACAGGCAAGTGTGGTGGTTATCTTTCCTAGCAGACGCTCTATATAGCATTTGTCGTCTGCTGCAACAGGCAGAAGTTGTCTTTTCATACCGTACCTAAGTCTTCTAAGCACATACTGATTTGCAAAATATGGTCTGTAACTTTAGTGTGAGCTAACGCTCACACTAATAAAATAGCTAGTTAGTCAATATTTATACCTGCATCTATAGTTTCTTGAAAGTGTATCTCAATATCATTTAGAAAGAGAGAAAAGCAGATCGGAGAGCTAATCTGCCCTCTGGTATGATCCAAGCATAAAATCATACAAGCTTTTCCCGATTAATTGTTCATTTAAGCAGAACATATCCAATACTGTTTTTTTTTATATCCTACCTTAAGGGCGTCAATTGAGCGTCTTGTGATGATTTGGGAGGGTCATATATTTTATTTAAAAAAAATCATTATTTGTGGTCAAGTTGATGATAATTATCAAAAAATATACAAACTATATCGTTTTATTGTGAATTTTTAGTTAGATTCCGGCAGGTTTTGGTAAAGTCCGGTATTTCCAGTAACCGGACTAACCGTAATAAATCGACTATCTCCGGAAATCTACGCAAGATAGACATTCTATACATAGATGGTGACGTCATTCCGTATAGTAAGACCAGTGTGTACAAGATAGTCATGCAATAAAGCGTCTGCTGGTTCAGAGTGCGAAGAGTAGTCTCTCCTACATCGTTCTGATCAACAAACACATAATAGTTGTTTTCCGAAAGTCTATGAAGTCCCTTACATATAAAATGTAAGTATTTTAATGGTATATGCTACACAAAAGGTTTGTTTCATTGAACAGTATCGTTTATTTAAGCATTAATGTTTACGAAGGGTTGTCATGAAACTGTTTGATTTGTAGGCTAAACGCAACTTAGTCCAAAAAATTAGACGTAAGCTACCCCGCGATGTAAATCGACCTCATATTTATAGGAGTAAACGCAACTAAAATTATATTTCCTTAAGTTTATCTTTTATCTCCGTACAGAACTTGTCGAAGGCCAATAGCAGAACAGAACAAACAGCCGGAGAACCCGATTAATTTAATAATAACATATCTAAAATGTCATATAAAAAGATAGTTCTGGCTACCATAACTTTAAATGTCGCTTTTTATGATTTTTGACAGGCGCGACTTTTTTATAGGTATGTCAATACTATATAAACTGTAAGCTGAAGTTTCTTTAGCTAATAAAAAGACTATTAATTAGAGAACCACATTTGCATGAGTTCTTTAAATTTTGAACTGTTTCTTTATATTTTTTTTACCAAATATTTACTCGCTTATGTTTACATTTCATGATTTGTAAAGTAAAACTTGGCTAGGGATTAAATAGTCACATGTGCAGAAACTTAACAGATCCCTTTGCAAATAGCATTTCTTTGTTACTTGTAATGAATAAAACTGTTAACACTCAATTGCCATACATGCCAGACTCTGGTCTCGGCGGACAGTCCCGCTTTTGGACCCTTTGTCCCGATATGAGATGATTTGTCCCGACATTCGTTAAAAACAATGTAAGGTCTATAGGTTCCCAATAAAATTCCCTATTTAAGCTCTGTTTCGCTAACACTTACCCTGCTAATCCCTTTATTGCCCCCACTTAACACTCCGATTCTACTTCTCGTGTGTACCAGTGTTGTTTATGACACCTTATCAGCGATTTATCGGCTAATTATTGATTTTATCAGGCATTCACACCATGGTGGTCTTCAAGATAGTGGTCGCTTATTGCTAGCGATAGTTGTATTATAATGAAGTAAATGTTGAAAATGTGTTTGTTTTTGACTTTGTTTGAAATGGTTTACAAAACAATTGTTTTGTAAAATTTACTCTACGTCATTAATGAGTCTTTTACATTCAATGTTTAGTTCCATAATAGCGGGATAATCCGAATGTGCAATATACCAAATTCGCAACAAACAGTCCAATAAGTGATACCCATCCTGTCTAGTGTAATTGGGTGTAATTGTAATAAAAACAACGAGGTGCTATGCATGACAGTTTGACCCTACTCCAATTAAGCTAAAAACAACGAGGTGCTATGCATGACAGTTTGACCCTACTCCAATTAAGCCGCGACAATTGACAAGTAACAAACTGCGCATGGATACATGCTTAAAAAAAATGTTCGGTAGATAGTTTACTGTAACCCGTACTTTCAGTGTACTGGATAGCCTCCCCTGCGCTAATGTTTGCCATTGAAAGTAATATAATGAGTATTGTTGTCGTAATGTTCCAGATTTTGTACTCTAAAAAGATGAATATTATCGTCGTTGTTTGCTATTGTCTTATTTAATGAAACTGTTATTGTTTTGTTTTAGATTTCATGCTTCATATCAGATGTTTTATGTCTTGAATAAAAGTATCAAGAGTAATGTTAGTACTATACTGACTACAGTAAAGGTGGAATGATAGATCGTTTTAGGTGTCCTGCTTTTTGGTCAAATGTCCCGACAATTTTTTATGGAATGTCCCGCTTTGGACCTAAAAAATTCTGGCATGTATGCAATTGCTTATATGATGGTCTGTTATTTTTAAATTCATTAGCGTGTGCAAGGATACGCGGATTTAGAGTTTATTACGTCATAATAAAGTGGCCCATTGGATAGGAATGACCAAATTGATAGGAAGGAAGGATAACTGATTGTGTTCAAATCCAATACTATAATATTTGTTCATGATCCATTGAAATTGTATGCAAAATTATCAAAATGCCATGAATTTAATATTAACCCATTTATGCCTAGTGTCTAGAAAAAAGGCCTTGGCAAACAGCGTAGACCCAGATGAGATGCAGCATGATGCGGCGTCTCATCTGGGTTTGCGCTGTTTACTTAAAGCCACACACCTTGAAATGAAGTATATGTTAATCAATACATATAGGTGAAATTTGAAAGTGTGCAAAATTGTCATTAAATCTATAGCCTAGTTAGCTAGTAATTTGTTTATTTTTTTTCTAATTTTAAAACAGAAAGTAGGATTTATATCCGTATACATCCATTTCGACATACGCGATTATTTTTAAGTTTTTAAGTGCAAAAAAGACGGATTTCTACCTTGTAACCACCAAATGTATTCTAATTGAGATAGATGAAATTAAATATATAGCCTATGTAGCAAGTAATTAATTATTTTCCAAAAGGAACCGCTTTTTAAACCGAAAGTAGGATTTCTAGACGTATATGTCCATTTTCGACAAACGCGATTATTTTTAAGTTTCAAAGCGCAAAAGAGACTGATTTCTACCTTGTTGCCACCAGATATATTCTAATTGGCATAGATAAACTATGTTTCTTATTTATACTTAAATTTACTATGCCATGTATTTCATTTCAAGGTGTGTGGCTTTAAAGGAAATTCTGTAAGAAATATTCTAAATATAGAAATAAATATACTAGACATCCCTAGTTTTGGAAATGAATTGATCCAATTTATAAGAATGGGAGAGTCCACTAGGCTTAAATGGGTTAATTAATGAATAATTATTAATTAAACTAATATTATGGTCCTTTCCACACAATTAATTAATAATTAATTAATTAATTTGCAATGCTCTATGTCTAAATCATGTTGAAGAATTTTGCAAGAAATTCTAGTGTTCAATTTTTTTTCCTCCATTTACCAAACATCGTGTAATGCAGTCCGAGTGGCCTCATTAAATTCTGTATTTGAGAGCATAACATCTGGAGAGTTAATAAAATCAAAAAAAGTTACACTAAATTTGATTCAGCTGCAGTCATTAAAGGGGCCTTTTCACAGATTTTGGCATTTTTTTAATTTATTCATTAAATGCTTTATATTGATAATTGTAAACATTGGATTGTAAAAGCTCCAGTAAAAAATCAAGAATAAAATTAAAAAAAGGAAAAGAACATTGCCCGGAGCAGGTTTCGAACCAGTGACCCCAGGAGTCCTGCCAGAGTCCTGAAGTAAAAACGCTTTAGCCTACTGAGCTATTCCGCCGAGTACACATACTTGACGTATTTTATACCTTATATAAGCAATCTTCGTAGTTTCACAAAATTTAACGACAAAAACAGAACTCTCCAAATTATTCAATCGTTTCGCGTTGCAACGCTTTATAATTTTTAGGTTTTAAAATCGTCAAAAGATGCATATAATGGCTATATTAGACCATGGTAAATGTTCAGTATTACTGTTTCCTCACAAATATCATAACTAAAACGAAAATTTGCGAATCTGAAACAACTTTTTTCAATTTTGTCAATTTACCAAAGCGTGAAAAGATCCCTTTAAACTGTTAATTTCCTTTGCTGTTGGTGCTCAACCAGAATTGCATATGAAGACACCGTCACACGGGTATTACAGGCCCGTACGCAGACCAAGGACCCTGGGGCCCAGGCACCCAGCTGGCTGTCAAGTTAGGATTATGAAATTGCCAAATTAAACAAAAGTATTGCAAAGCAATAAAAGTCCCCTACCGGCTACACCATTATCAGAAATTCAACCATTGTCAAAATATTTTTTTATTTGTTGCCATAGCAACCAGAATTTTTGCCGTATGAACAAAATGAAATGACGTGCATAATGTCCATATTGCCATCTATCCATGTTCCAAGTTTCATGAAAAAATATTAGGAACTTTTAAAGTTATCGCAGGATCCAGAAAACCACCATTTTCAGCAGTATTTCTAGTCTATTTGTTGCCATAGCAACCAAAATTGTTGACGTAGGAACAAAATGAAAGGACTTGCATAATGTCCATATTGCCATCTATCCATGTTTCAAGTTTCATAAAAAAAATTTAAGAACTTTTAAAGTTATCGCAGGATCCAGAAAAGTGTGACGAACAGACAGACTGACAGACGGAGGGCAAACCATAAGTCCCCTCCCGCACCCTTCCTGGTTGGGCCCCCCCCCCCCCCCCCCGCCAGTCTAAAATACCTGCCGACGTCCATTGGTAATGCACGTAAATTGTAGATGCAGACTATACATGTACAGGGCTTTTCACCCTTATATAACAGGGGCCGAAATTTTGCCCCTTCCCAATTGAAAATAAGGTCATTTTTCCCCAAAATTGATAGAGGAATTTCCCAATTGTAAAAAAAAATATAATTACTTTGACAAATTGGGCATCTCCCAATCTCCCAAATTGAAAGCAATGAGCTCTAATATGATTAAGAATGCACCACAATGTGTCTTTTAATACTTCTGCACAAAGAAAAAGACCGTGTTTGAAAAACTTTTAAAAACACAGTCTTCCCAAAATGAGCAGTTATCGCGC
The DNA here is from genome assembly GCF_020536995.1 of Dreissena polymorpha. NCBI lineage: Eukaryota > Metazoa > Mollusca > Bivalvia > Myida > Dreissenidae > Dreissena > Dreissena polymorpha. Next base: position 22,591,576 of record NC_068356.1, on the reverse strand, counting down.
ACAAAATTCCCAATTTGAAAGGCTAGTATATAGGGCCTCTTCCCAATGTCCTGATGAAAAACCCTGATGTAAATTGCACACACATACAATACATGTAAAATGTACATGTACGTATTTATGTGTGCATGGGTCGGAAACAAGCTGTCTTGTAAGGTCAATTTGTAGAGTACTGTGCATATACTTCAGTGTCCATGGATTCAAGCCCTGCAGCGGGCGCACTTTTCTGTCCAGTAAAGAGACTTGTTCACAGATATTTAGCATTTTTGAAGTTTGTCATAAAATGCAGTGATAGATTTTCAGGTATTAACTAAAAGTATGACATGAAAACAAATTTGACTTTATTAAAAAAAAAAAAAATCTTTTGTGGATACTTTTCTTTAATTGTTTGAATCTGTAAAAAAAATATATTAATTTATCAATTCACCAATCTGTGAACAAGTCCATATTATTGTGTCAGACGTTAAAGCAGGGGGTGGGGTTAATCATGTGATATTCAAGATGGCGATGTCAATGCAGACAAATATTTATTGCTGTTTTATATCCTTTATTAAATGTATTATTTTTTAAATGCCGCTCACTTTCCCGCCATATCAGCTAGACAGTTACTAGTGTTCATTTCATATTAATATGCGCTCTAATCGCTCTATATAACTTGACTTTACTTGCAGAGAAATTTCTCAGCCAGATGACCTAATTACAGCTCCACAAAGAAAATGTGCAGAGAGTTAAGTCGAGATATGAAACGAATTATTATACAAAATAAATTCTTTCTTACTGATATTGCTGGAAAGTGACTGTCATTTAAAAATTAAACAAAAGTTATAAAGGGTATAAAAGGGCGAAATATACCTGTCTCTGCATGAATGTAGCAATCTTGACTATCATGTGATTACCCCCTCTGGAGAGGTAGGAGTCCTTGAGGTTGGACTTGGACAGAGGTTTAAAATACCACTTGCCAGCTTGAAAGTTGCAACTTGCAATTTTTCTGAGGGTGAATGGGATATCTGTCTTTATTATGTGCTAAGCCCTCTTTGCAAGGGACTTTATGAGACTGTGTTGATTCTTGATTTGAAATTATGCTTTTATCAGTTTGTAACAAATAAAAACATTTATTTACATTGTTATTCTCACCCCTTCCTCAAAATTTCAAAACCGCTTGCTGCTTGCAATTTATTTTGAAATGAATCATGTTTAGGAAGGTGTGACTGTGATGAGGTTAAACTTAAATGCAACTTACAAGTAAGTAAGAGCAATCTGATTTTGTTTGCTGAGAGCCCTGAAAGGCGAGTGGCATGTTTGAAAATTGGTAAATAAAGATAATTATAAATAACAATGTTTATTATTATTGCAATAGAAGGGAAATTTCCGAAGGGGCAAATGTCTACCTTGAACATTTTAGTGAAGGGGCAAATGTCCACCTTCAGAAATTGATTGAAGGGGCAAATGTCCTTGAGAATTTGAGTGAAGGGGCAAATGTCCGTATACCAGTCAGCTCAGTCAGTAATTCATGCTAGTTTTCTTTTGGCAATCCAGCTCCGAATCATGTGTACTTTACCTCCCCAGAGCCCTTGCTACACTTTGGGGGATTGGGGCCAGGGCCCTTAGATGGGGGAATTTTGCGTCATATTGGGTGAAAAGGGGAATTTTGGAAGATCTATTCACCAACCATTCAACACTTAAAATATGTAAATATACATTACATCAAAGGTTAATAGCACGATACCAGATTGCAACATAGGTATAAAATAAAAATAAAAAATAATTGGAGGGGGAATTTTTAGCTGAAATAGGGGAAAAAGTATACTATTTTAAGGGGGGAATGGGGCAGAATTTCGGCCCAAAAATGGCCAAACGAGGGCCCTGCTCCCAGAGTTACTGTTATTTAATTATATTTTATAATTTATTGTATGTAACCTGTTAATTCATGCATGTATATGCCCTATTTACAGATGGAATGGGTTGAAGAAAAGATTATTTTGCTTGAATCTCACAAAGAAAGCCTGGAAAGATCAATCCAAGTGCTGAAATCCATGTTCAAGCCCTGGTATATCTACAATTATTTTACAATTAATATTTAGGAAAAATGAATGTGCTTCAACTACATTACCAAATGCAACCTTGTTACATTTCAACTTAACATAGTTTGCAAGTGTCATCTTAGTAGTTAATATAGGTCAGGTTTGATCTATGACAAACATTAACTGCATGAAACCTCCATATGAACCTCCATATGGATGGAATGTATTTTCACTTCTTACGAGGATAAGCTCAATGTCACTAACAATGAATAAATAAGTTTTTCGGACATCATTATTGTTTGCTTGTGGAAAGCTTGATATAGCAGTCACAATTATAGAGTGTATGTGCATGCATTTACCATGAAAAGATGGTGTGTAGCACTGTAGCATTTAACAACCGGCTTAACCTAACAGTTTAAGTTGATGCATATTTGATCCACGGTCATAGGATCAAACTTCGAGTAACAGAGAAATGTAAATCTACCAGTACGCACTTGATGACCTGTCATACCCTGATCATATCAACACACCTTTACAACCTGAACATATTATGACAATGGTCTAATGTGATGGTATAGCTGGCTTATTTGTGTAGTACATGAAGTAGTAAGGCCTATTTAAATAATGAGTTTTTTTGTCTTTTAGGTCACCACAGGTTTCAGAGTCAGTTGTTCAGCACACATCTGATTCTACCCCTGCATTACCAGGTATATTGTACAAGTTGTATAAAGTTTAAGTTCTATAAAAATATTTTGTTTGGTCTCAGAAATAGGAACAATTCCAAGTGCCAAATATGGTGTTTATTTTGGAATGAAACAAATTCCTTATCGGAGAAGCTAATTCCTTTATGAAATAGAATTAATTTTAAGTTGTAAGTTATTTATTAATTTTAGTAGTAAAATCAAAGATTGATAAATTATTAATTTTGCAAACTTAATGATTGTTAATTCATGACACAAACTATTTTTTATCTTCAATGTATGCAAAGATGAAGAGTGAAACTATATCATGTATGCTAGTCAACACAAACAGATTTATATTATATCATGTATGTTACTAAGCATACAAAGTGCTCCACTTTGCATCAGATGGTGCTGTTGCGGCAAATGTAGCAGTGCTGTCTTCAGAAGAGGCAGCTGGTGTAGCGATGGTGGAGAGAGTTCTCAGCAAGGCCCAGAGGGCAAGGGCGATACAGCAGCGGGTAAGCCACAGGGGAAGATTACTCACTTGTCTAGATTTGGCTCTTTTAACTGTACCTTTTTCCCAGGAGGGCAAAGGGCATGACGCAGTACATTCAAAAAGGACATTTTAACAGTTAAGGTAAAAACAGGCTGAACGTTCAGTGAAAAGCTGCCTTTGGGAGGAACATTTAATTGCATAAATGGCAGTTGTGGTAAACACATAAAAAAACTAGAAATGGCGCTGCAGAGGCCGATGCGTATCCCCACGCCACATGTTTGACCCAGGGGCGCCCCAGGGTTGGTAATGAGGCCGTGCATATTTGAGATTGACCGTATTGTCATAAGAGATGTTCAGTATCAATTAAAAGTAAATCGGTGTAGAAATGAAGAAGTTAACGTAAAATAATCTAAAAAAATGAGTGAAAATTTCTGACCCGGCCCCACCCAAACCCCCATAATTTTTTACCCAGGGGTCAGATCAAAATTCCAAATAGTGCGCTGTCGCACATATGCTCATAGCTACCATGTGTGTAATTTTCAAGGTTCTAGTGCTAATGGTGTAGGAGGAGATAGTGGCGGACGACGGACAGACAGACGGTGGAGATAACCACATAATAGATTTCAAAATCTAAACGCGGACCCTAAGTTCAAGGTCAAGGTCACAGGGGTCAAACATTTTATGCGCATGGAAAGGTCTTGTCCAGATACACATGCATGCCAAATATGAAAGCAATATCTAAAGGGACACAGTTGTTATGAGCTTTTTTTGAATCACGGTCGCAGATTTCAAAACCTGAACGCGGACCCCAAGTTAAAAAATTTCATGCGCATGGAAAGGTGTTGTCCAGATACACATGGGTACCAAATATGAGAGCAATATCTGAGTGGACACAGTAGGTATGAGCCATTTTCGAATCACGGTCGTAGATTTTGAAACCTGAACGCTGACCTCAAGTCCAAGGTCATGGTCACAGGGGTCAAAAATTGTATGTGCATGGAAAGGTGTTGTCCAGATGCACTTGCATACCAAATATGAAAGCGATATCTGAACGGACACAGTTGTTATGAGCCTTTTTCGAATCGCAGTTGCAGGAAAATCTCTGACCTGGCCCCACCTCAACCCCCATAACCTTTGACCCAGGGGTCAGATCAAAATTCCAAATAGTGCACCGTCGCTCATATGCTCATAGCTACCATGTTTGTAAGTTTCAAGGTTCTAGTGCTAATAGTGTAGGAGGAGATAGTGGCCAGGACGGACAGGTGGGGGGAGATAACCACATAATGCCCACTTTTTCTCCGAAAAGCGTGGGGATAATAAACAAGCACACTTAAGAGTAATTGACGTATTTAACTTACTTTAATGAATGTTAATAAATTAACCTGGCAATGTCTTCCAATAAAGTACCATGCTGTTTCAGTAAACTTTACAGCATGACAAACATAATATGTTGTTTGTATCTAAAACTTGTTATGCATTGTTTATTATCACAGACATTTCATTAATCCCTACTAACTTTGCCGCGAGTCACAATTTCTTTTCAATATTTTGCCCAATCTTGTTAAAATGATGTACAGTAAGTGACTGGTACGCAATAGCATAGCAACATTTAATTGTACATTTCCCACATAATTCATTATTTACATTTTGTTTAATTAGCTCACCTGAGCACAATGTGCTCATGGTGAGCTTTTGTGATAGCCTTTTGTCCGTCGTGCGTTGTGAGTCGTGCAGCGTCAACATTTGCCTTGTTAACACTCTAGAGGCCATATTTATTGTCCAATCTTCATGAAATTCGGTCAGAAGATTGGTCTAAATGATATCTTGGATGAGTTTGAAAATGATTACGTTTGCTTGAAAAACATGGCTGCCAAGGGGCAGGGCATTTTTATGCTCCCCCCCCAAAAAATGTTTGAGGGGAGCATATAGTCGCCGCTTCGTCTGTCCCTCTGTGTTTCCGTGTGTCTGTCCGTGCACAATTTTTGTCCGGGCTATTTCTCAGCAACTAATAACCGGAATTCAATGAAACTTTATGGGAAGCTTCACTACAAAGAGGAGATGTGCATATTATCAGCCAGTTCTGGTCGGATGATTTTTCACAGAGTTATGGCCCTTTGAAATTTTCCATTAACTGTACATATAGTGCAATTCTTGTCCGGGCTATTTCTCAGCAACTAATGACTGGAATTCAATGAAACTTTATGGGAAGCTTCACTACCAACAGGAGATGTGCATATTATCAGCCGGTTATGGTCCGGATGATTTTTCACAGAGTGATGGCCCTTTGAAATTTTCCATTAACTGTACATATAGTGCAATTCCTGTCCGGGCTATTTCTCAGCAACTAATGACTGGAATTCAATGAAACTTTATGGGAGCTTCACTACCAACAGGAGATGTGCATATTATCAGCCAGTTGTGGTCGGATGATTTTTCACAGAGTTATAGCCCTTTGCAATTTTCTATTAACTGTACATATAGTGCAATTCTTGTCCATGCTATTTCTCCTCAACTACTGACTGGACTTCAATGAAGCTTTATGGGAAGCTTAACTACCTTGAGGAGATGCGAATGTTATTTGTGGGTTCTGGTTAGATGATTTATTTAGAGAGTTATGGCCCTTTGAAATTTTTGAAAAGTTGCTAAACCATTAATCGTATTATTTTGTCCAAAGTTATGCCCCTCAAGGTGGTTCCTTTTATCTGAATATATAGTGCAATATTGTGACCAAAAAAAACTTAGGGGAGCATCACCCGTCTCCAACGGTTTCTTGTTTCCTTATATGGCTATAGTAAAATCTTGTTAACACTCTAGAGGCCACATTAATTGTCCGATCTTCATGAAACTTGGTCAGAAGATTCATCCCAATAATATCTTGGACGAGTTCAAAAATGATGCTGGTTGGTTGAAAAACATGGCCGCCAGGGGCAGGGCATTTTTCCTTATATGGCTATAGTAAAACCTTGTTAGCACTCTAGAGGTCACATTTATTTTCCAATCTTCATGAAACTTGATCAGAAGATTTGTCCCAATGGTATCTTGGATGAGTTCGAAAATGGTTTTGTTTTCTTTAAAAACATGGCCACCATGGGGCGGGGAATTTTTCCTTATATGGCTATCTATGATTTTAGTAAAACCTTGTTAACCCTCTTGTTAGTATACATCACAATAATTGTTTCAATAGATACTTATGTAAAGGGCCATAACGATAAAGATACAGTTTGTTGTATTTGTAATTATCATCGTGGAGGAGTTCACATTACAGATCAATTTGTGGGCTTCAAAACCACTGAATTGATCAACTGATATTGACATGGGGTTATTCACGCATGACTAATTCACAACCTTCATGCATCTTTGCTGCCAAGAGGCCATACTCTGATACTATTCGGCTTAGAAGTTTGGTCAAGAGCCTTGAAGAGGCAATTCAGATGATATCAATAATGGCGCTTGGTGGCTTTTGCCTTTGAAAAGGTCAAAGTGGCGCTTCAGAAGGACGGCGTGGCACGTGGCCATGCAAAAAAGGCCTGGAAAAAACACTACTTTAGAGAAGGTGTATCCTTAAAGCAGAACAACACTTTCTAGAAATTTTAAAAGTTTTGATATTAAATGAAAATATTCAATTTCACAGTAAATCATTGATAATCCAATTTATGTCTGGTAAATGTTACAATTAACACATACATTTTAACACCATGAATGTTTCAAACAAATTTCTTGGAGAACTAACATGATTATGACATACAAGTAGAAAAATGCAAACTGTTTTATTGGCTGCTTTATTTAGCTGTTCCTTGACTGTTCCACGTTTTAACCATAGTTTTGAATTATGTACATAATACATGTAGATGTGTAGCAGGATAGTTAATGTTTAATACTATGTTTGAGTTTTGTAAATGAGGTTTCTGGTAAGAAGTTTTTAATAATTTGCATTTGTATATTCATATTTAGCTGGAAGACCCTAAGAAGTCAAAAGTCAAAGTTTTACATGTGTCTGAAAAACAAAATCAACCAGCACTTCATGTCGACTCTTTAAAGTCAGACTCAACACAAAGAGGTGAATCAGTCAAAACAAATAATGTAAACTGTGTGATACATGATACCAGACCCTCCAACCATGGAACAGATAATAACCAAAATGGGAATAAAACAAAGATGGGAAATGCTTATTCCGGTCAAAGGGTCCAATCTGTCAGTGTTAAGTCTGACAGTTCACTAAGATCAAAGGTATTGCATAGACCTCAAAGTGCTTCAGGGGTCAAGCAGGTCACGGGGGCTCACACCAGTGCACCATTCCAAACAAATTCACGCAACAACATGTCGGCGATGCAGTCAACCTACAGAGCTAGCACTACCAGTGTCATCCGTAAGACAAAGCAAGAAAAAGAGAAAAGTGCTTTAGGAGCAAAAAGAGAACCTGTTAAATCCGCAACAGTGAATAATTCAAACAGTGGTTCACATAGTAGTATAAATAATGCCAAACAGAGCAAGCAGTGCATGCATGACAAACCCTCTATTAATGGGGATGCTGTTGACCTGAATGCTGGAACAGGCAAGAAGTGGGAAGAAACTATGGGAGATATCATCCCTGAATCTAGGGTGAATACTAATCCAGACACAAACAGAACAAATACAAAAGTTGAAAGTGACAGTGCCAATGTTGTTGAAGGACTGAGTAAGCTTACTCTCAATGAACAATCTAATAGAGGAACAAGAAAAAGCAAGGAGCAGGAATTGGAACCAAAGTTGTTTACTTTGTCCAAAAATGGGTATATGTTAACACAAACTTAAGTATTTTTTAATTGCTTTTGTGTTCTTATATTCTTTCTGTGATAATTAACGTGAGTCAAAAACTTGGTTAACAGGTCAAATTAAAGAAAACACTTTTTTATCAGTAACATTTTAGAGGCCACATGTATTGCTTAATCTTCCTGAAAGTGAGATTGAACTTTTGTCCTGATTATATCTCAGCGGAGTTCTAAACTGGACTATTTGGCACATTAATTAAGGGGTCAAAAACTAGGGCATAAGGGAACATTTAACAAAAAGCTTATGGACACAAGAGGGAATTTTTATTGCCAAATCTTAATGAAACTGGGTCAGAATGTAAGTCCCAATTATATCTTGGTCAAGTTTGATACTGGGGCACATGGTTTGTTCAATTTGTTTGATGTAACAGTATTTCAACATGTTTCATGTATTTCAGAAAGGATTTGAAGGTTCCTGTGAGGTTGAAGAAGTTAGCACACAAGTACAATAAGCTGCAACTGAAGCTACGCACAGACAAGTTGACTCAAAAAGTGGACACACCCCACCCTGCTTCCACCTTTCTGTCACAAGTGGAGCAAACGGTGGGTCTATATGCCTGCAATGAAAAACAGCTTGTAGGTTGTCATAAAAAAGGCCTTCCACTTTGGCTATTGTAAAAGGATGAACTTATTTGATAAAAAATTACTCATGTTTATGCTAGCTTTACCAATTAATCTTACCCAAAAATGGGTCAACTGTAAATATAGTATCCAAGTGCAATGATTTGATAGAATTTTAGATTACATTGCCGGTAATAATCATTGTGGAAACTTCTTTTGAATACTATACCTTTGATTAAGCTTCAATTAATAACCAATCATAACCAATCATGCTTTGATTAAACTTCAATTAATATCCAATCATAATAATGTTCAATGACATGTGTTAGAAATACACATTTTTAGAGAGCTGAATATACATACATGTAAAAATTGCTAATTTGACAACATGAGAATGGTTAAATACTGTGTATACTGTGAACAAAGAACATTATTTATTTGAAGATAAATGTGTTTGATTGGGGCTTTTCACCCATTTTTGTCTCTGCCCAGATTAGTGCACATCTACATGTTAAGCTGTTCAATATACTTTTTAGCTTACCTAAAAACAACATGCTCATTCTGTTTTTCCATTGTTCTTTTGTGTAGTCAACATTTTACTTTGTGAACATTTGCTCAAGCCCTAAATTGGTAGGAATACATTTCAGTTTGCATCAGGGGTAGATTTGATGTGTCAGCTACATGCCAGACAAGCCCAGTACATGCTAAATGTGTACACAAACCTTCTGGACGTGGTCAACAGTCTGCACTTGGACACCATATCAGGTAAACTTGGTAAAGAACTTGTACACCATATGAGATAAACTAGGTCCTGCCCTTGGAAACCATATCAGGAAGACTTGGCCCTACCCTTAGACACCATATCAGGTAGACTTGGTTCTGCGCTTAGACACCATATCAGGTAGACTTGGTAATGCCCTTGGACACCCTATCAGATAAACTAAGTAATGCCCTTAGACACCATGTCAGGTAAACTAGGTAATGTCCTTAGAAACCATGTCATGTAAACTAGGTAATGTCCTTAGACACCATATCAGGTAGACTTGGTAATGTCCTTGGAGACCATATCAGGTAGACTAGGTAATGTCCTTAGACACCATATCAGGTAGACTAGGTAATGTCCTTAGACACCATATCAGGTAGACTTGGTAATGTCCTTGGAGACCATATCAGGTAGACTAGGTAATGTCCTTAGACACCATATAAGGTAGACTTGGTAATGTCCTTAGACACCATATCAGGTAGACTAGGTAATGTCCTTAGACACCATATCAGGTAGACTTGGTAATGTCCTAGGAGACCATATCAGGTAGACTAGGTCATGTCCTTGGAGACCATATCAGGTAGACTAGGTAATGTCCTTAGACACCACATCAGTTAGACTTGGTAATGTCCTTAGAGATCATATCAGGTAGACTTGGTAATGTCCTTGGAGACCATATCAGGTAGACTAGGTAATGTCCTCGGAGACCATATCAGGTAGACTAGGTAATGTCCTTGAGATCATATCAGGTAGACTTGGTAATGTCCTTGGAGACCATATCAGGTAGACTAGGTAATGTCCACACCATATTAGGTAGACTTGGTAATGTCCTTGGATACCATATCAGGTAGACTAGGTAATGCCCTTGGACACCAAATCAGGTAGACTAGGTAATGTCCTTGGAGATCATATCAGGTAGACTTGGTACTGTCCTTGGAAACCATATCAGGTAGACTAGGTAATGTCCTTAGACACCATATCAGGTAGACTTTGTAATGTCCTTGGAGACCATATTAGGTAGACTAGGTCATGTCCTTAGACACCATATCAGGTAAACTTGCTAATGTCCTTGGATATCATATCAGGTAGACTAGGTAATGTCCTTGGAGACCATATCAGGTAGACTAGGTAATGTCCTTGGAGACCATATCAGGTAGACTAGGTAATGTCCTTGGAGATCATATCAGGTAGACTTGGGAATATCCTTGGAGACCATATCAGGTAGACTAGGTAATGTCCTTAGACACCATATCAGGTAGACTAGGTAATGTCCTTGGATACCATATCAGGTAGACTAGGTAATGCCCTTGGACACAATATCAGGTAGACTAGGTAATGTCCTTGGAGATCATATCAGGTAGACTTGGTAATGTCCTTGGAAACCATATCAGGTAGACTAGGTAATGTCCTTAGACAACATATCAGGTAGACTTTAATGTCCTTGGAGACCATATCAGGTAGACTAGGTCATGTCCTTAGACACAATATCAGGTAGACTTGGTAATATCCTTGGATACCATATCAGGTAGACTAGGTAATGTCTCTGGAGACCATATCAGGTAGACTAGGTAATGACCTTGGAGACCATATCAGGTAGACTTGGTAATGTCCTTGGAGACCATATCAGGTAGACTAGGTAATGCCCTTAGACACCATATCAGGTAGACTTTGTAATGTCCTTGTAGATCATATCAGATAGACTAGGTAATGTCCTTAGACACCATATCAGGTAGACTTGGTAATGTCCTTGGAGACCATATCAGGTAGACTAGGTAGTGTCCTTAGACGCCATATCAGGTAGACTTGGTAAATGTCCTTGGATATCATATCAGGCAGACAAGGTAATTCCCTTGGAGATCATATCAGGTAGACTAGGTAATGCCCTTGGACACCATATCAGGTAGACTAGGTAATGTCCTTGGAGATCATATCAGGTAGACTTGGTAATGTCCTTGGAGACCATATCAGGTAGACTATGTAATGTCCTTAGACACCATATCAGGTAGACTTGTGAATGTCCTTGAAGACCATATCAGGTAGACTAGGTAATGTCCTTAGACACCATATCAGGTAGACTTGGTAATGTCCTTGGATACCATATCAGGTAGACTAGGTAATGTCCTTGGAAACCATATCAGGTAGACTATGTAATGTCCTTGGAGACCTTATCTGGTAGACTTGGTTATGCCCTTGGAGACCATGTCAGGTAGACTAGGTAATGTCCTTGGAGACCATATCAGGTAGACTTGGTAATGTCCTTGGAGACCATATCAGGTAGACTAGGTAATGTCCTTAGACACCATATCAGGTAGACTAGGTAATGTCCTTAGACACCATATCAGGTAGACTTGGTAATGTCCTTGGAGATCATATCAGGTAGACTAGGTAATGCCCTTGGAGACCATATCAGGTAGACTAGGTTATGTCCTTGGAGACCAAATCAGATAGACTTGGTAATGTCCTTGGAGATCATATCAGGAAGACTAGGTTATGCCCTTGGTCACCATATCAGGTAGACTTGGTAATGTATTTGGAAACCATATCAAGTAAACTTGGTTATACACCTGAACACCATATCAGATGAACTTTGTTCCATAACTTTAACCTACAATTTTGTAGAATTTATACCCTTTTTATACTTTGAAAATTCATGTTTATGTTTGCATGCAGCTAGGCTATATTATAATATATCTGTGTCTACTACAAGTATTAAAATAAAACATGTTATCAGGGTCTTTATGAACATTTACTGACCAAGACCTGTACAAGTGACTAGTTTTTAGCGGGATCAACCTGCCATTTGTACTTACAAATGCCAGGTTAAGCTTTTCATGACTCATGAAATTAAAATAAAGGTTTGTGTGAAACAAGTATATATCTCTGAAACTATTACAAATATTTGAAATAATATTTCACACATTTCTTCTGGATCATCTCTTAAAGTCTTTGATCAAGGACGATTACCTGTCCTGCAATATAGCAGAATCAATTATGCTCCTTTATTACATTTGAAACTCCATATATCTAAATCTACTACTGATATTGGAAAGAAACAGAACATATGTTTTCAGGGTCTTAAAAGTCACTAACTTACCAAGACCTGTAACTGTGACCAGCTTTCAGCGGGATTTTGCCCCGTTTTGTACACACACTTGGGTTTTGGTTTTCTTGCATGATGAAATGCAGGATAAGGGTTTGTGTGAAACAAGTAAATGTCTATGTTAGAACTGCAGCAACAAGTAAATGTCTATGTTAGAAGTGCAGCAACAAGTAAATGTGTAAGAACTGCAGCAACAAGTAAATGTCTATGTTAGAAGTTCAAATGTGCTCATGGTAAGCTTTTGTGATCGCCTTTTGTCCATTGTGCGTTGTGCGTCCTGTGGCATTAACATTTGCATTGTGAACACTCTAGAGGCCACATTTATTGCCCAATCTTCAGGAAATTTGGTCAGAAGATTTGTGCCAATGATATCTTGGAAGAAAATGATTCCGGTTGGTTAAAAAACATGGCAGCCAAGGGTCTGGGCATTTTTCCTTATATGGCTATAGTAAAACCTTGTTTACACTCTAGAGGCACATTCATTGTCTAGTAATCATGAAACTTGGTCAGAACATTTGTTTTAATGATATCCTGGATGAGTTGGAAAATGGTTCTGGTCCGTTGAAAAACATTGCCACCAGTGGGCAGGGAAGTTATCCTTATATGGCTATAGTAAAACCTTGTACAATGAAATCACTCTTAAAGTTACATTTATAGTTCACTCTTCATGAAACTTGGTCATACCATTTGTTCTAATGATATATTGAGCTGCACAGAAGAGGTTAGTTCCTTTGTATCTCAGGTGAGCGACTGTGGGCCTTTCAGGTCCTCTCGTTTTAATTGAAACTTTAAACAATCATATCTTCAGGATCATCATGCAAGGTCATTGATTAGGGGTTAAAATATGGACCTTCAATTTACCTGAATTTTGCCAATTGTTGTACTGAGAAATTTCAGGTTTTGGTAAGCCCGCAACAATATAATATTTCTTTATGTACTACATATATTCTATAAAATATTGATATATTTCGCAGTGGTCATCATATTTATCTGGTCATAGACAAAAAGCCACAACTCTGACTTGAATTGAACAAAATTATACCCCATTTGTACTACATGTAATCCAATTGAGGTTGAGATTGTGTTTGCTATCATTAACTTCAGTTTGCATTGACCAACTTTGATGAAGCTTTAGATATATCAACCTGCATGGAGATCATTTTAGGGCCAGTTGCCTAAAGGTCACTTTTGTTAAAAAAAGATAAAGAATTGCCTGTCAGCATAAATTGCGTGATGATAATTGAGAGAAGGAGGTAGAAGGAGAGATTCAGACTGATTCAGACTTGCAATTTCAGAGAGTTCACACCCTGCAGATGTGCTACGTGCAAAAGTTTTGATGGAATATGTGCTGACCATGTTCCAGGAAACAGAGATGCTACTGCAGAAGTCAGACTTCAGTAAGAACCTTAAATACAAATCCAATGATTTTATCTTTTTATTTGCATGTCTTAGCTCAGAATAAATCATAAACGACAGCGCAGTATAATATGAGACTTACATGAACAGTACATATCAAATCAGCCATTAAAAATTTACAGTATAGTAATATAATATCGTCCAAAGACATCATATCATATGGTTTGCATGTGTTCATCTGTCAGTTGGTTGCATTGTCCTTTGCTTGGTTTGTCATGGAACACTTTGTTTCCTCTTGAAGTTTAGATTTTGCCTTGAAGAATGATCATTTAAGTTGATATTCTGGTTTTATAAGGGAAGAAAGAAAGATACCTTATGATTTTGAGTTCAAAAGGTCAAATGTCTAGGTAACATGGACTTACTGATGCAATTAGTTTCCCAAAGAGAATGCTTTGACCTACAGTGTTCATTCTGGGCCAGATTGCTGGTGGGCCAATGGCCCATCAGCCATAAATTTAGTGGGCCATTTAAAGATTATGTAGGGGCCACCTGATTGCAGGATGTATGATAACTACCAGCTGCATGTCTATTCAGAGTACAAAATGTACTTGTCCGAAAATTCCAACAGCCGTTAAAAATGTTACTTTTACTATGCTTTTTGCAAATGTCACAAAACATTAAATTATTTTTTTCATTGTACGACAACCATGTAAATTGCTCTAACCAACCTTTCTGGAATTTATGATCATCAACATTTTCCGAAGGTTGCAGCATTTATTCGCTTGACCAGCAGACGATGTAGGCCTACTCACTTCCGCCGAAGCATCTGCTGTTTTGCCACCATACTGATCAGAAGTCCTTTCACTTTCCTTTGGTTTTTTGTTAAAAAAATGTAGGAGAGTTCGTCTCTCGCTGCTCTCCTTTTCTGATTTACACTTTGACATGTTTAAAAACTATTGTTTCTTAAAAACGTTTGAAAATCGCAACAAAATATGTTAACAAACTTTTTCAACACTTTCTGATGACGTATACACAGTTTGCTGACATGTGACATCTATCAACCAATGGAAGTTCAGGATTCAACACAGTGCGCCCGCGGTAGCCAAGCAACGGTTATTTTCCACCTACATTTTGACTCAGCAGACCCGTGTTTAGAATTCTCAATACAATTCCGTCGTTTTGTTTTTTTATAATAAAATCTCCCACTGATATAATTTTTAATGCGCCAATTATATTATGTATGCGCCCAAATGGCCCACTGATATTATATAGATTGCGCCCATTAATATTTTGATGCGGGAATCCCGCAATGGTGCAGCCCAGAATGAACACTGGACCTACAATGATCCAAATTGTTATGCTGGTATCTTTGGAGGAAAAGAGGGCATCTATCAACTTTTATGTCAACAAGTCAATATCACAAAGGCTTTTAACATGAAAACTGTTTACGATCCTCAAAGTTGGTATATAAGATAGAAAAGGTGGAAACCAATCAATTTTGAGGTCAACCAGGTGATGTTAAACAGGGGCTTGTAACATCCAACTATATCGAGAGAAGGCTTTAGCCTAGGATTGTATACATTATTATGCTGGTTAGTCTAGAGGTAAGGAAGAGCAATCTTGTATTCTATAAACTCATGTGAGCACTTAAGGGTCATCACGGCCCTCTTGTTAAATAAAGCTTTCATTTAGAGGGGAGTTTTAAGGCAATTTGGGGGGACATTATATACCTTTTCAGCAGGAGAATTTGGTCAAATATTGGCCCTCAAATGGCCTGAAAAAATCCATGGGTTTAAAAAAAAATCAACGGCATTTGTCTATTACAGCACTTGTTGAAATATTAAATGTTACTCTTCTTGTTTAATCCCATTAATATCAGGTTATATATCAAGACTTTTTCAACCATAGGTGCTTTGAAATCTGCTGACATTCAGGAAAATGATGTCAATACTTTATCTACAAGTGTTGATTCTTCTTCAGAGTGGGTGTGGTACTCACCCAGTAGGAAATCAGGTAAAACATAACTCATGAAAATATCAAATATCAATGTTAATGTATGATAATAGTGATTTGCAGTGCCTGTATGGTTGTGGATATGTATAAACGTTTATTAAAGTGAATCATTTGTTGTTTATTGTCGAACATGTTTATTTTATGCAGTCATTGAGGTTATTCAGTTAAATAACAAATTAATAATAGTCCTCAAACACTTGACGACAAATATTTGGCAGCCCTGAAAAAGCTAGCCTAACATTTATTCATTTGGTACTTAATAGTAGCTAATTACACCACTTGGTTCTTCAAAATACAAAATTGTAATACAACTTTCAGGTTTTTATGTCCCCCACCCACTATAGTGAGGGACATATTGTTTTTGCCCTGTCTGCTGGTTGGTTTGTGTGTTTGTTTGTGTGTTTGTTTGTTTGCTCCAACTTAAACATTTTGCTATAACTTTTGCAATATTGAAGATAGCAACTTCATATTTGGCATGCATGTGTATCTCATGGAGCTGCACATTTGAGTGGTGAAAGGTCAAGGTTAACCTTCAAGGTCAAAGGTAAAAAAAAATCAAAAACATACAATCAAAGCGGCGCAGAAGGGGACATAGTGTTTCCGACAAACACATTTCTTGTTGTTTGATTGTATTTTTAACCCAAAAGGGGCACATTAAAAAACTAGTTATAAATGACCTATGGTAATTCTGGCAAGTAATGTGCAAATGGATCTTATGCGGACATGCGGCTAAGGTAGTTCCAAGCCAGCCTTCACATCGGTGCAATCTGGTCAGGAGCTACCCTGTCTGCTGATAAGACCATTAAACCTTGCGGACTTTATAGCCTGTAGAATTGCTCTGTACAAATGGCCTAAGAGCGGTTTTCGCACAAATGGCCAAAGACCCATTTCTGCAGGCTCATTTATTCCTCACATTTGCAGTTGCCTCCAGATCTCGTTCCTGTCTCCAGTACAGCAGCTACAGTGACTTGGAGCTCTACATGTCGGCAGTATTCAGGTTACAGATGCTGCAGCTGCAGAGAGACTCCCAGGCACACATTGCCAGTGAAGTCCTGACTCTACTTGAGGCCTTGGACCCTACAGCAAGGTAAGCTGTCTGACGACGGGTCCCAGAACTCATGTATATGAGCCTATTTCTGGGAAAACAGGGCTTAATGCATGCAAGTAAAGTGTCATCCAAGATTAGCCTGTGCTGTCCTGTGCAGGCTAATCTGTTATGACACTTTACTCTTATGCAATTAGCTCTGTTATCAAAGAATGAGGCTCATATCATTGTAGGGCCAATTCTGGCCTGCTTTGCCTCTTACACTTACAGCTATTTAAGAAAAAAGGTTTGTTTTTTTATTCATTTCACAAAAAACATGCTTATAAATAAATAGCCATTTTGGGCACACATATTTAATTACAATTAAGACATAGTATAATGCTTAGTGTAGTTGTCCTGAGGGGTATTTGTATGTCCCTCAGTCTATACTGGGAGACATATTGTTTTTGCCCTGTCTGTTGGTTTGCATCAAACTTTAACATTGGCCATAACTTTTGCAATATTGCAGATAGCAACTTGATATTTGGCATGCATGTGTATCTCATGGAGCTGCACATTTTCAGTGGTGTAAGGTCAAGGTCATCCTTCAAGGTCAAATATATGGAAAGGGACATAGTGTTTCACAAACACATCTTGTTTTATTTTTTAATTTTTAATTAACTGCCTTTACATAAAATTACAAACTTCTGGAAAAGGGGTATTACACATTTAACAGTCTCCCAACTGTTTAGTTTCATAACTTTTTATGCTCTCCGATGCTCCCCGAAAATTTTCGGGGAGCATATAGTTGCCAGTTTGTCCTTCCTTCCTTACTTCCTTCTGCCACACTTTTGTTATAGTTTATCATAGCACCTTCAATACTTTACAGATCTCTTTCATATTTGGCATGTAGGTACCTTGCATGGACCTCTACCTTTTGATGAGATTTGAGGTCACTGGGGTCACTGTCAAGGTCACGGAGGCTAATAATAGATTTTTCCGTCATGCTTTTTGTTACAGTTTCTCATAGCACCTTCAATACTTTACCGATCTCTTTCATATTGGCATGTAGGTACCTTGCATGGACCTCTACCTTTTGATGAGATTTGAGGTCACTGGGGTCACTGTCAAGGTCACTGAGGCTAATTATAGATTTTTCCGTCATGCTTTTTGTTACAGTTTCTCATAGCACCTTCAATACTTTACCGATCTCTTTCATATTTGGCATGTAGGTACCTTGCATGGACCTCTACCTTTTGATGAGGTTTGAGGTCACTGGGGTCAAGGTCAAGGTCACTGAGGCTAATAATAGATTTTCCGTCATGCTTTTGTTACTTTACCGATCTGTTTCATATTTGGCATGTAGGTAACTTCCATGGACCTCTACCTTTTGATGAGGTTTGAGGTCACTGGGCTCAAGGTCACTGAGGCTTATAATAGATTTTCCGTCCTGTTTTTGTAACATTTTTTCATAGCACCTTCAATACTTTACCGATCTCTTTCATATTTGGCATGAAGGTACCTCGCATGGGTCTCTACCTTTTGATGAGGTTTTAGGTCACTGGGGTCAAGGTCACCGAGGCTAATACAAGATTTGTTAAGGTGGTTATTAAAACATAGATTGACAAAGCGCATCATCGGGGGGCATCCATCAGTTTCACTGATATTCTTGTTCTATACATTGGAATATTATCTGCCTTCATAAGCTCACCTGAATACAAAGTGCTAATGGAGAGCTTTTGTCATCACTTTTTTTTGTCATCTGTTCTCAACATTTACCT
This sequence comes from Dreissena polymorpha, assembly GCF_020536995.1. Classification (NCBI taxonomy): domain Eukaryota; kingdom Metazoa; phylum Mollusca; class Bivalvia; order Myida; family Dreissenidae; genus Dreissena; species Dreissena polymorpha. The sequence continues at coordinate 22,572,973 of NC_068356.1, read as the reverse complement.
AGCAAACACTGTAGCGACCACATTTATTTGCAAGCTTAATGAAACTTGTTCAGTACATTTATCCTGGCCTGGTTTGAAACTGGGTGGTATGAGTTCAAAAACTAGGTTACTAAGTCAAATGAAAGAAATAGCTTGTTAACACTCTAAATATCACATTTAATTCCAATGTTATGAAACTTGGTAAGAATTTTGTATATAATATCTTTGCGGATTTTGAAAATGATTATGGTCCATAGAAAACATGGCCACCAGGGGACAGGGCAGTTTTCCTAATATGGCTATAGTGAAACCTTGATGAACCTTATTTTGGCCACATTTATTTCCATTCTTCAGGAAACTTGGTCAGAATATTTTTCCAAATGAAGTTTCAGCTTAGTTTTAAAGAGGGTCATGTGAGGTCAAAAACCAGGTCAAGCAAAAACAGCTTGTTAAAGCTTTAGAGGTCATATTTGAAGTCAAATCTTCCTGAAACTTGGTCAGAACAATTGCTCTGATTGTATATGGGTCGAGTTTGAAAATAAAAACCTGCCATGAAATTTAATATTTATGTTTCACAAAGTACTTTCATTCTTCTCATGGCCCTCATGTCTCACTACTACTGGTATATAATGAAGTTGCCTGTGTCCTTTCCAATTGATTTCCAGTATATTCTCCCTTTGTTACCAGTGATTACATCCCAGTTCTAAGAGCGTCCTACTCCATGCTGTCCAGAAACCCCAGCAGAATGCCAGTCATCATCCAGGACACGATTGGTGGGGATGAGACAATAGAGGAACACAGCTGACATCAGTCATTGTGTGGTAGATTTCATCTGGCAACTGCTCAGGGATAAGACTGCTCAGTTCAATAAGCCAATTGTGATGTGATCTTTGGTTAAGATTTTTTTATGCCCCCGAATCGAATGATCGGGGGTATATTGTTTTTGGCCTGTCTGTCTGTCTGTCATTGTGTGTGTCTGTCACTTAACTTGCACCTTGGTCATAACTTTTGCAATATTGAAGATAGCAACTTGATATTTTGCATTTATGTGTATCTCATAGAACTGCAAATCTTCAATGGTGAAAAATCAAGGTCAAATATATGGCTTCAAAGCGGCGCAGTAGGGGGCATTGTGTTTCATAAACACAGCTCTTGTTTTTACATATGGTGCTACTTCAAGTGTACTTGCAGTTTTCTTAATGAACAATATTTAAACATCATGTTTTGCATATGTTGTAATCGTTTAATGTTAAAATAAAGTTTGTTGCTTACAAGTTTTATCAATGTTAAACCACTGATACAAATTGCAACTGATTGACAACTTGCTCTGTTTACTTAAGGTAATTATTGTTGATAATGAAAGTTCTGTCTTTCTTCTTCTTTCTGTAATTTTGAAATAATTGATGTTGTTGAGTGAACATAAATATCATAACAATTAGATATACAGTCAAACCTGAGAACAGCGGTCAGTCAAGGGAAATGACCAAAGTGACCGTTGTCCACAGGTGACCGTTGAATTCGGATCACAATTTTTAGATGGTTTGTAAGTTGGTAGTATTGCTATGTCGTTACCCAACCCAGTCGTTTGCAAACAGTGTAAAACAAAGGCTCATTGCTGTTAACTAAGCATAAAAACAGAAATAACTTATGTGTGTACATTGAATAATACAGAATAATATCTTATAGATTGATTTAATTTCATCTTGTTAAAATTAAGCAATAACATTATCAACGCTGGTATGATTGTTTACTCATGCATCTCGTTCATTCAGTAAATAAAGTTTGTCACGTGCCGTTGACGTCACGGCCGTACAAGTCTAAAAAAGCGATTCACTGTCATAAACCGATAGTACGGTGTAATTGTATTGTGAAAGTACCATGTACTAATAAGCGGTCATTTAATTACCGATAATTACTTTAAACGTGTCACAAACTCTGACATATTTTCTTTTGAAGATACCCCCACAATTATCCCCGGAAAACAAACCGTCTCAACACCTTATTATTAGTTTACTTGCAGCAGGCCGCTTTTATAATATTAAAGACAATAACCGCTTTCAGACGCTTTAACCACAAAATAGACGGACAAATGATGTGCTGTGTTTTTAATTTCCGCGACTTGAGAAGACTGACGCATGACCGTTGATTTCAGGTCAAGCACGAATTTCGGAGTGGAATATAGTGGCCGTTGGCCGTTATGGCCAGGTGGCCGTTAAATTCAAGTGTAATATAGAGTGTTTTTTGTCAGATTGATTCCAGACTGACCGTTGTCTGCAGGTGACCGGTAAATTCAGGTGGCTGTTAGGTCAGTTTCGACTGTATTACTAACTGTTCACATTGATTCATACCGTAAGGATATAAAAATGTATGTTTTGTTATTTTATATTTCTGCCTATTGTCAATAAAAATATATTTATGATAAAGTATTTGTTAGGTTTAGTGCAGACTTTTCCCAAGACTAAAATATTTGGCTTTTTTAGCATTATATATTGGGAGATATTCTACTGAAGTTTAAGTGTGCACCATACTTCCTGTGTTAATAACATCAGGATCTTGATACATAAAACACAACCAATAAAGGTAAAAAAACAAACTATAATGAACAATTAAAACAAACATTTAACTGTGTCTGAGTTGGTAGCGGGCACATCACTACTGCGTCGAGAGTCACCTGTAGAGGATTCTTTTGAAGACTTCTTGGAAAAATTGCAAAGCAAAATGGTTATGGTCTGGATGTGGATAGTGCTTTTCATTTCATCTGAAGAGCGTTGGGTAGGGCAACTTCTGCAAGCAGCTCTGCAAAACCAGCAAGTTCTGGCATCCCTAGAGCCAGACGTCTTCTCCCACTGACTTTGCTGACTCCAAAACTTTGAAGAGTTGATAATGGTCAGTGGGTGGAAAGTGGTTTTCACTACATCGTCGGAAGAGGGACAGGAGAAATGGGGCAGCGGAGTTGGCAGCATAGAGGATAAACAGGGCGGACCTGGAGCAGCGATGCAAACCTGGACCTCAAGGGGGTGGCCTTATGAATACAATGGAAGTGTCCCAGGACGGCAGTACTCAGTACGCTCAACGTACAGGGGAAACTGTTCTGGGGATGGGTCGACGGCTGGTGATGACTTTTATAGAATTATATGAAAAAACTACAGTGCATATTGTTAAGGCTTCACTTTTGACTTATTTGTAGCTTACCCGAGCAAGAAGCTTGTCCAAGGTATCAGCACATACGACAAAATTGTTTTACTAATCTTCTATGCGCAACAACTGTAAATAATCTTCTAAATGGTGACGAACATTTCACCTATCAGACAAACACTATATTATTTCTTCGTGTCCAGCAGTTTATTGAAGCAACTAAACAATTTGACTCGTAGAACGATGCTGCTGTGGACATTGACCCGACCCTAGTAGGGGCCTCTGTGACACTACGCCTCAGCACCTTTTTAATCAAGTATCCATTTCGTTTGTACGACATGTATCCACACTACCATAATCCAGTTTTAACTTTGAACCCGATCCAATGACAATCCTAACATTTACGTGAGCGTATCCATGTTCTTGTGGCAGCCTAAATGCAAAACATATATGCGTCAACTCCACCATGGAAAATAATTAATATCAGCTTTACGCTTGTTTTTTCATCCATGAATTCATACTTTGCAACAATGTATTGAATTGTATGATTACGAAATGAATAAATACGTTTTAACTAAGGTTTTATGTTGTCATCACCCTACGTCCGGCGTGTGCGTTGTCATCTTTTCCCTTGTTAACACACAAAATGCAACATTTTTCATCCAATCTTGATGAAATGTTGTATGTTTCTCTAAAAAATGTCTCAGCCAAGTTCAAATCTTGGTCCATTGCATCCAAAAGCTAGGTCACCAAGTCAAATCTGAGAAAAACATTGTTACTACGCTAGAGGCCAACTTTTTCCTCCAAGCTTGATGAAACATATGCATAAGGTTTGATGCAATAAATGTATATACTTTTAATAATTTTTTGCTATTTGTTCGAAAATATATCTTTGAAACTTACTTTACCTATCTTTGGACTTAAGATAGGCAATGCACAAAAATACACTGGAAAACAACTAACACAGTTTAGTGGTACACCTTTTTATTTACACTAAAGGGTTTTAAACAGATAATGATTAACAAGTAGCTTTCAAATAATATTTTTTAAATCTTAATTAGTTTGAGCTTTACACTTCCAGCAAATTATTGCTGACCATACTTTCTATAAGACAATGTATACCTTTCCAAAGAAAACCAAAATCAATATAAAAATAACACCATAAAAAGCAACATGTATTATAAATTGACAAAATTATCACAGATGGGTGCTACAACAAAGACGAACAAAGGGGGTGAATAAACATTTAAAGGGATAATTTACGAAAACAGACAACAACTGCAAGCTTAAAGTTGATAATACTGAATGAAGCGTTCACGCTAGCTAATAATTATGCTCATATAATGCACAATCACAATTACACCAAATGAAAAAATATATTTGTGTATAAACAAACAAGCAAACAAGCTTGGTATATTATCTCTAGGATATATGGGCCTAAAATGGCAGTGAACATGGTTGTTTTCAACTTTAAAACTAGAGACAACTTTTTGCAAAGACCAGGATTACAAATTCTCCTCGAATGACCATGCAAAGACAAGAACTTGTACAATGCAACAAAGAATGACAAAAAAGGTCCAATGCTTTATAAACAATCAAATATACAAGATGTTAACAAAAAAAGTCTTTAAAAAAGAAACAATGTAGCTACATTCAAAATGCGTGGCAAACTTTATCAAAGTGTGATCTAATGCAAAAGAATTGGTATTCAACACATCACAATATAAAAAAAGTCTCGTCAAATGTTCATTTTTACTGGTAACCCTGCAGCTTGAGGGTGGTGGGGTAGCGTGTGCGCACAGTCATGCACTTGTCCCTGTCGATGAAGAGACTGTTCTTCTTGATGGAGATCTCCTTTTCGAGCCCCATGCGGTTGTCTTGCAGGTCCTTCAGAGAGTTCTGGGCCTGGTTCAGCTTGTCTGTCAGCGCATCGATGGACGAGTGGATCTCGTTAACCTCACCAACAAGCCTGATATAGTAGAAACATTGGGTGGAATTATTGGAATAATGTATTACTGGGAATAATTTTCATTTATATATCTTTGCTCTTATTTTAAAGTGAAGAGCACATTTTTTAATTATTAATTACTATGTCACTAGTGACATTTACAAATATGTAATGGAAAGACATGAAATACAAAATGAGATTTTATACATGGTATTGTGTAATAATAATTCTACATTTTACATACTAAATACTAGAAAATTGTTCCAGTAAGAATGTCACTGCTAACTAACTTCATCGATAGATTGGTCTATCTTTTTACATGGCACTTAAGTGATAAGTTTCTTCAACACATTTTTGTAATGGCATAATAGTACCAAATAAGATTTTGTGTTAAATGAAATGATTGAATTGTATACATGAGCATCACTGATACAAACTTGTATTGCACAGGGTCCCTGCAGAGCTCCACACCAGGTCTGAAGGTCCTGTTCTCCAGTCGTGTCTGGGCCACCTTCATTGGGTTCTCCTTGTCACGGATTGCCTGTTTTAGGTTGGCAATGTTCCTCTCCATCGTTGTAATCTCCTCACAGACCTGGAAAAAATGAGGACATTATTGAAAATGTACAAACACACATCACATACTTGCACACATCACATACTTGGGATTGTAAAATTGGAAACTGCCATATATTGAACTACAAATATCTAGACTCCATATGACTTGGAAATGCAGAAAATACCATATGTTGTACAATAATGAATGTGCTGCAAGGTTTCTGTTTGTGGGAAATAAATAATATTTTTTGCAAATCAACAAACAATCTTGCTTTCTTATAAACATTCTTGAAAGTGACAGTGTTACAAAAAGTTATTATGACATTTTCTTCATTCTATAAAATTCACATAAACATTGATCTTTAAACAGTAGATCAGAACAAGAGATGTGTTTGTCAGAACACACAATGCCCCCTATTGCACCGCTTTGAAGCCGTATATTTTACCTTGAAGGATGATCTTGACCTTTCACCACTCAAAATGTGCAGCTCCATTATGAGATACACATGCATGCCAAATATCAAGTTGCTTTCTTCAATAATTCAAAAGTTAATACAAAACTTTAACCAAGGTTAAAGTTTTGGGACGCACAATGAATGAATGAATGACAGAGGAGACAGGCCAAAAACAATATGCACCCGATCTTTCGATCCGGGGGCATACAAATAATCTACACCAGATCATAATCACAAAACAGCAATTTAAAAGGTCAAATGTGAAACTTAGGTTTATAGTTTGATGGTGGTTAATAGATGATGGTACTTCAGCCGACATTCAAATTTTGTCCTTGGTCATCTGTCTTCATTTGGCTGGCACAGTTTGCAGCCACAGCACATTGACAAACTTGTAGTATATTACACATGATGTACCTTTTTCAAGTTCTCCTCCATCTTGGTCTTGGCATCTTCCATTTCGGTGACCCTCTTCTGGAAGGCTACATCCACGGCGTCACACTGTTCACGTTCATCACGAGATGTGTCCTCCAGGATGTTGTCTATCAGCTGACGCAGCTGCATAGAGGCCATGCGCTCATGCTCGGCACGCACAATGTTGTCGTGTGAAAACTGGGCCCAGGACTCTGGGGTTGACTGACTGAATTATTAAAAAAATAAACAAGTTTAAGTGCAAAACAAGATGATGTCTCATGTCCCCAATGAAAGCATTGTCAGTTTTGATTAAATGGCCTTTTGAACCAAAGAGAGGTCAATGTCAAAGTGAGGTCAGTTGATGCTGGTGTGTTGAGAGTGTTCATAGACAACATACGTACAAGTTACAAAGCTTTGTAGCAAGCCTTATTGATGTTTAAAAAAATGCATCATTTTGGACTGACCAACAATTTTGACCTTTGAAATAAGTTAAAAGGTATGTAAATGTCAAGGTCAAAATGAGATCACAAGATATGGGTATATTTATTGTGTTTAAATACATCATTATTCCAAGTATCAAAGCTTTAAAGGAAGCATTATTGATGTTAGACAAACTGGGACATATAAGGTTAAACAAATTAATTTGGACCATATGAATTAAAAGTCCAAAACAAATAAATTGTAGATTAATAAGTTATATGGATGATATCAAAAGATAACATAAATAGTTGATGAAGCTTACATTTCCTGGAATTTTGCAGCACCAGGATAGAATTGTTTGTTGGTGTGATGGTTTTTTAAAGCACCGGAGGCTGTATCAATCTCCAGAGCTTCTTTCTTGTCACTCCAATCCATTTCCAGGTTCTGCTTTGCTTCTCTGTTCAATCTTGAATCAACATAAACTAATACATCCCAACATGCATAATCATGTCATTTTTACATATTACCAATAAAGCTTACTTTTAAAGATTAATTGTTCAGTGAAACATTTAATTAGGACACAAAACACATACATATCACAATCAACTAGAATGTCACATTTACAAGGCATATATTCTTAAAACATGTATCTGATAAATATTATTTGCGATATCAATTAACAAGCAAACCTGCATTGCTTTACAATTTCTAAACAAGAATATCAGTAAAACTGATGGATGCTCCCCAATTATACACTTGTAAACACATTTTTTTTCCAAATTTTCTACTTTTATGGAATTTTGGAATTTTTTGTGAAAAAAAGTCTCTTGTTAACAAAAATCCAGGCAAGGCAGTAAGGGTTGTACAGACTTCAAAGGTTAATTTGAAATAAAAACACATGATAATTATTTAAGAATGAGTATTAAAAAACTGGCAGTTATGCAAGCTATATTGGGTTCCTCATATTAAGTCTTTGACTTTGTTGAGATTTCCAAATTAAGCATTCGGTACACTTTCAACGTGCATTTTAACAATTCAACAATAAGGAAACCTATAAAAATGGATTCAATATTAATTTCAATTTTATAAGACACTGTGAATGAACAAAAACTGTCACGTGACCACAAAAGTCAACGTCAGTAGTCATTTTATGACAACAAACAGCCACGCAAGGTAGGTTTTTTCCAATATCTTTACTGATCATTCTCTGACTTTTATACGACCTAGTGCAGACAATATGGCATGCATATAGCTTTCAATTGGTATATCACTCCTTTTGTGTGTTGCTCAGATTTTCGAGAACATTTCGGCACAAATTTCCATTTACGAAGCAAACCTCAGTAGTAAAACTACAAAGAGTCAGTGTTCTCGAAAAGTAACTATCACAGAACTGTCTATGCTTTACCAGACGAACATATATTACATAATGTCTATGCATAAACAAACAAAAATATCTACCATATATTAAATAAATGTTTAAAGAGTGAAAACAAATATGGCAAACATCAGTAGTACGTTTAGGAATGGCAAACGTCAGTAGCAAAAATATGCAAACAGCAGTAGACGAATTAATGCAGGCGTTTAATTTAATGAAAAACATGTGAAACAATAATTATAATTTATGCTAATTTAGATTTAAATTAGATATAACAAGTTAAGATTGATGTCATAAATTAATGCACGACATATATAAATTCTGCAACAACAAAAATGAACTAATGTTTAAGTGATATTATGTGCATCTAACAGTTTCTAGGTGTCTATTGCAACTGTTGTTTATTTTTGGTGTTTTCACTTCATATACACTTATATTCGTTAATGCAGCATCAACATATTGAAAAAATATCCCGGAAAGAGAAATATAATATGCTTTTGAATATCAACTGTACTTTCGTTTTGACAACTGATGACAGGAATGATTTGATGTACAATATGAATCTAAAATGAGTTTTATGCAGATTCGTTCATACGACACAAAGACACTATTTTGTTTTACGCTGTAATATATGTACATAAAATGAAATAAAAATCATACCTGATCTGCTTCTCTGACTGGTCAATTGTTTTTTTGAGCAAATCTTGAACATTGTTGATAATTTCTACTTCCTACAAATGAATTACAAAAACATTTTAATTTTTAATATTTCTAAAAGTTTTATCTAAGAAAATAATGTATAAACTCTTAACATTTGATTTAATTTTAACATTGATTTTAATTTCATTTTAGACATCACAATTTTAATTGAATTTTTATTTTTAATACATTTTAATTAGCACAATAATAAACTGTGTCCTATTGGTACAAAACATATTTTATGAATAGTTAAATTTGTTAATGTTTACATAATCATACTTTTAATAATGACAATTCTACATCATCCTGAACGAGGTCGATGTTCTCTCTCCTTTGCCTACAGTTTAAGTTGTCTGTTGCGATGTGCAGTGGAATTTCTGTGGCCCTCAGTGCATTTTCTAAGCGTTTCTTCTGTGCTAATAGCAGATCAGTTTCATCGATGACATCTCTGATTTCACGCTCCAACTCAAATTTCCAGAAATTTATATCTTGAATTCGTTCTCCAAGCTTCTTTGTTACCTCAGCCTGTGTTTTGTTGGTAGTCGCCTCTGTTTCATTAGATGTCCTTTTTGATTCATGCCTGATTCTTTCGCCATTATCACGGTCTACAAATGACTGGTAATACTTAGAATAATTATTCTCATGCCATTCCGCTGGGTTGTATTTAGACGACCTAAAGCCCATAGTTGAAATCCCCATGTCATTTCCAGTGTTACCAGTGTAAGTTATTTCCATATTATCGTTTCTCGAGCCACCAGAGGTTGCAGGTAAGGTCGCCGGTCTCTCCGGGGGAATCTCCCTGCTTTGAAGTGTAGCTGTGGCCATGTTTCACGCGAAATAAACTATCAAATGAAAGTCAACGCATGTGGAAGTTAGTTTTTTAACTCTCTTTCCTGTGCTGGTGGCAACAGTGAGCTTTTGTTGCACGTTTCTATGGACGCGCTCACTTCCTGTTCACGGATAAAGGGAGGTAATCAGGCATGTTATTCGCACCCAATATCGTCCAAACACATTACATTTCAAGCGTATTTTGACATATTTTAATCTGCGGATTAAATTGTTGTACATCTTGCACACATTTTTGCAAAACAATTTCTCATGAATTGAAGTTTTGTTCGCGGATGTAAATACCATGTAGCTTAGTCATTAATAAATTGTTTACTGTATATCCGTTTAAAAGGATTCAAGAATCATAACAATATGCTCAATACCTTAATTGAAAAATTTCAAAAAAGCTCAACACACCTGTCGTTTTAATATTTCGTTGTCATAACATCTACCATCTATTTGCACACAATTTGTAAATGTTACCAAACACGTTCCAGTTGTCCTAATGATAGCCTTAAAATCACTTTTAAGAGGTAACTCACTGCGCCTACTACAGTTTAGAACAGACACCTAGTAAAGCGTCGTTTAATTATACAATAGCCTAATTGCACGATGGCCTTAATAACGGTACATCTTCATTATAACTAAAGCATGTGTGTAACTGTACCCTTACATTTCTGTTTAAATGGTAATTGATCTGTTTCGGAAGGCCGTTGTTGATGGTTTTATTCCAGTATGTTATTAGGTCGGCGTATAGTCACGCCAAAATGTTAAAGGGACATTTTCACAGATTTTGGCACGTTTTGAAGTTTGTCATTAAATGTTTTAAATTGATAAACGTAAACATAGAAACAGAAGAGATCCAGTATAAAAATGTATAAAAGAACTTGAAACGTAATCCGCACATGGGCTCGAAACACTGACCCTTGGAGTAAAAGTCTAACGCTGAAATGAGTCAGCCATCCGTGCTGACATGTTAGTTAATAGATCGGAAGTTTATTAAGAGGTCGTTTCTGTGTCTTTGCGACAACATTTTAAGTACGAACTTGCCCCTGTTACCTTTCATGTGAAAACATATAATTTTGAGCCAAAATCTGGTTGCCCGGGTATTCGCCAAAGAAATAATTTTGATCCATATAGACCAGTGCACAGTGGTCAATGAGACCTTAATGTGTACTGGTAGAAGAATTAAAGAAAATTCATGTCTAGTTACCCTTAAAAGGATAAAGTTACTCCGCCATGGGAGTGCCGATAATTGACAGAGACCTTCTTCCCGCTCCTTGCGCGCTGCTCCGCCCTTATGGCCTCTCTAGACGTCACCAGCCGTGAACCCGAATCACAGAACGGCTTCCCAAGCATGTTGAGTGTACCAAGTAACTCCGTCCTTGGACACCTCAATAAACTTCATAGGGCCACCCCTGTTGAAGTCCTGGTCTGCATCTCTGCTCCAGATCCACCCCGTCCGTCCTCTACGCTGCCACCCCGCTGCTCCCGTCCCTCTTCTGGCCATGTGGTGAAACCCCAAAATACCAATGGACAATTACTATCCGATCATCAAGTTCTGGGAGTAAGCAAAGCATGACATGGTAGTGTTTTTTCGGCGTAAGCTGTATTAAGCCAGCTTTTCACCTTAGCCTGACCTTTGTAAGTGTCCAATCAAATTCAAATAAAATTTCCCGCGGCTAGGTACGAATGAATACACTTCATTTATTCCATTGACTGATTTGAGTATACCACCAGAACATTGGAAACATATCCGCGTCTTTGTAACACTGTTTTACTGTATGAAACAATTTTATCTCTAATGAAAAGGCTTAATAGATAGAACAGTTTTACACTCAATTCTCGACATCAATACAGTTTGTGCGTACACCTTTTATTTTCAGAGTATTACCAGCGCAAAAGCGTTTATACTTAAAAGGCTATGTTTTCATATTTAGTACTTACTTCCATATTCCTGTCAACATGTTAACATGTAAAAGTATAAAGAGCAGTGGAAGCGAGGCCTCACTTTAAAGCGTTGCATTTCAACCCGCGAGTTTTCGGGTCAATTCGCGGACATTCAGAGTTTATATACAGGTCATCACCGGAGTTCGCGGCAGTACAATAATCGTTATATAATAAAGGCGCTATCCGTGAACTAGGTGACCTGGAATTTTCTTTAGACCAGAAATATGTTAAATGAAGATATTCAGCAATATAATTATGGTATGTCAATAATAGATTCTTAATGTGTTTTCAACAATACAATGATAAATATTATTTTTGATAAATTTAACAATAATTATTCCACCATATTGCCTAATGTACTAAAGTGATATTATGAGCATGTAACAGTTTATATGTGTCTATCGCAACCGTTGATTATTTTTGACGTTTCTACTTCATATACACTTATATTAATTAACGCAGCATCAACATACTAAAACAACATACCAGAAAGTGAAAAATAATGCATTTGAATATCAACCGTACTTTCGTTTGACAACTGATCATGAGTTTACGAGTTGAACCTAAATTTAGTTTTAGTGCAGATTTGTTCATACGACACAAAGACACAATATTGTTTTACGGATCATTTCGGCTTACAGGACTGGGTGGGTCACGTAAGAATATCGAATATAAAATATATTTTTATAAACAACTGGTAGCAAGGTGAGTTGCAGATAATTGATCAGTAACCACATTTTAACTAACTATTTTGACCTGTTAATTCTTTTCAGCTCAATTCAACAGTGCAAAATGCCCATAATATCACTTTAAGCATGAGCACGATGATTCTCGATACTGTTAATAATCGAATCAAATAGCAATGCCCGACAAACCACTAAAACAGGTTTGTTCGAAGAACGCGCCTAAATACGGATACTTCTCGTGTGGCCGGTTGACTCATATGTTTAAATTTCACTTCCATTCTTCTTTTGGTTTTCTGTTTTGTATCTTTAGGTTTATGACCAGCAATATGTTATAATGTAAAATAAGCCGCGAAAACTCACCGTAACATCCCGTACTGCGTGTGATGCAGCTAAGAACTGCACAGAAAAAGACATTCGCTATCCTTGATCTCATTCATTAAACTATTTACGCCGTATATCTTTTTTAAAGATATTTCTTGTTTCATATACTGTATATAAGCAATCCTCGTAATGTCAAAAAATGTAACGTTTATTTTCACGTTTTAAAATAATTAAAATATGCTTATAATATATATTACAGAGAATGGTAAATGTTCATTATTACTATTTTATTGCAAAACAAGGGACAAAATTGTCACAAAACCAGGTTTTCATTGTGAAAAAAAATCTGATAAAGGGAGAAAACTCAAACTGAACTTTTGAAATGAACAAACAAAATTAACCCCCCTTGTAAGTTTGTTTTAAAAAAAATCTATTTTTAGTCGTGGCGACCTTGACATTGGATGTATTGACGTGATTCTTTCGTGCGACACACCGTCCCATGATGGTGAACAAATGTGCCAAATGATTTTAAAATCTCACAATGAATGACATAGTTATGGCCAGGACAAGCTCATTTATGGACATTTTTGACCTTTGAACTCAAAGTGTGACCTTGACCTTGGAGATATCGACGTAATTATTTCGCGCGACACACCGTCCAATGATGGTGAACAAATGTGCCAAATGATTTTAAAATCTGACAATGAACGACATAGTTATGGCCCGGACAAGCTTGTTCCGCCCGCCCGCCAGCCAGCCCGCCCGCATTCGCCAATCTAATAACCAGTTTTTTCCTTCGGAAAACCTGGTTAAAACATTATTACAATGAACTTGTGCGATCTGATTTTTTTTTCGATTTTGTCAATTTATAAAAACGTGAAAGGGATTCTCTAAAATAAATGACATTTTGACATGTATTTTTAGACAGATGTTTCATTTTAAAAATACCACACAACTGTTAAATTGGCATTCATGGTGACTTTCAATTTACTGCTGATAACTTTAAAGTGTAGTTTACACAAAGAACTATTCATTAGAGCATGCCAGATCAAACATGACTCAGATTTTAACATGACCTTCATGATTGTCAAGATAAACATTTTGACAGTGTCATTAATGTGGCAATAAAGCGGTAACAACGTTTGTAAGATTCTGCCATGTAACCAAGTTGTAAGACGCATCTTATCCAGATTAACACTTGGCCTAAATGTCGTCAAGATTACCTATAAACAATGGAATATGTCCATGCATACGTCTCTTCTTCAGGTGGAGTCCTCCTTCATTTTGGCGCTATCCACGACATCTTCCGGAGGTGCGCCGGCCGAGGGTGATCAAACCTCGACCAGAGACTGACTAGCTGTCCACTGCTTCTCTCTCATCTGCTATAACCATTTTAGGCTGATTCTGCTTGCCTGCAGACATCTGCTGTTACCCGTCTGCTTTCCATTGCAGTGATGCCAAGAACTCCATAGGTCTTCCAGAGTGACTACCAGCGAAGCCCTAACTGTCCACCCGATAGGGAGGTTCTAGGTCTTCCATCCTTGTCGTCGGCACTCATCAAGCAGCGGCTAGTATTTGGCCTTCTTTCTCTTGTGTACTTCCTTCATTCAATCTTCCCATGGCACTGTCATTTCCAGAACTAGCTTCTTTGTTGCTCTTGACAGCAACAGCACGTCAGGACGTAGAGTAGTTGTAGCGACGTCTGGTGGGAATTTCAGCTGCTTCTTCAGATGTACCATAAGTTGCTAATCGCTCGATGAAGCTAGAATGCCTGAATGTGTAGACATGTAGTTGCTTGGTGCTGATCCTCCATCTTTAACGAAATTAATGAAGGATGGCATTGTCTGCATTGATGGCTTCTTCTTTCCCGACACATCAAGGCTTGCTGCAATCTTGCTGATGATCTTGTCGTGCCGCCATCGGTGTCTCCCGCTTGTAAGTGCTGTTCTGCAAAATTATAGGATGTGCTTTAGGTTTGCTGGCCTACCACATAACTTGCAGGTGGGGTCATCAGTGACTTTCCAGGTCCAAACGTTTGTCAGTTTAGGCAACACATTGTAAACAGAGCGTAAACGAAATCCAATTCTAGGATGGTCCGTTTTCCACAAGTCACTCTAAGACATACTTCTTGGTTGGACCCCTTCCCATTTCAACCGTTTTTTTCATTCCAACGGCTGCTGCTTGTCTTGTCTCCTCCTTTGTCGACTGAACATCACCCTGGACTATCCTCATCTTCTCTGCTGTTGATGCAGTACTCACGGATTCTGTGTCGTTGACTGCCTTGTCTTCTTTCCACTTCCGACCTGTGTTGACTTCCACCTGCGCTCCTCTGACTTTTCCGTCCGCACGGTCTTGCAGCATCATGCCTTGCCTGACTTTGGTGACATTGAACTCCTCTGTAAGAGAGAAAAGCGACTTACTTTCTTTTACATTGCTTTGACAGCCGATATTGGGACGTCGTACACATTAAGAGGCCACAGAAGTCTTGGTAGTTCTCCATGTTGGTCGATCCAAGCCTTGTACTTCCAATGAAGACCGTCCTTGTCCACGGCTTGCATCCAGTATTTTAACTGCTGCCTCATCTCTATTACACTTTCCTTGACTTTGAGTGTATAAACCACTTGCCAAGGCTCCGTACTGGTTGCTCAGTCACTGTAAGGATGCGTTCTCTGTTGATTCTGAAGCGAAATCGGTCCTAACTTTTCCTTTCTTCAGAACTAAGCTCATGGACTTGGCTGGCTTAATTTGCATCATTGACTATGAGATCAGTCGTTCCAAGTCTTCAAACATCCATCTTCCTTCTGGAACAGACTTAGCTGTTATTGTCATGTCATCCATAAAGGTTCTTGTTGGTGGCTGGCGTATACCCGAGTTAGTTATTAGACTTAAGCTCATCTCTGCTGTTTTCACCACTAGGTTGATCGCTTAGGTTCAAGAGAATGACAGAGATAGTACAGCCGGTGACTATCCCAACTTCGAGGCGTTGTCTTGATGTTGTATAGTAAGATACTGTAAAGCGCATTTTGAAGTTGTCGAAATAGTGTTTCAGCATGTTTTAACCTACTAAGGTACAAAATACTTCTTCAGTGTAAGGTCTACAAGCTTGTGGGGGACTGTTCCATATGCATTGGCCAAATCCAAACACTAGACCGTCATCTCCTTTGGTTTCCTTGGCCTCCTTTATAAGTTGTGTGAGCACACTGGTGTGTTCATGACATCCTGAGACCCCTAACACTCCTCCCTTTTTCACGTTAGTGTCCATATACTTGTTTTCCAACATGTACTTAGTAAGCCCCTTTGCTTAGATGGACAAAAACACCTTTCCCTAAACATTAAGAAGGGAAATAGTCCAGAAATGTTTCAAAGTCTTGGAGTCCTCCTCTTTTGGTATGAAGCAGCCCTCTGAAAGTAACCAGCAGTCTGGTAACAGACCCATCCTCCACACTTTGATAAGTTCCTCAAGTCTCTCCAGCAATCTCAGTCAGTTCTTTGTACGGGATTCCTTTTCGGCCCTGGCCCTGATCCTGCTCTTGTTACATCTCTGACTTCCTGCAGTTTTGGCTCAGCATTGTCATAGACATATGTTGGTTGATCCGGAGACATTAGCGTGTTGGGGTCACCCAGGTCCTGCTCTCGTCAGAGTGTACATTTCATAGGTGGTCTTCCACTTCCTGTCTTGGAAAATCCAGCCTGCCTGATCTCTTTCTCCGAGGAGCTTTTTCGTGAACAGGAAGGGGTTAGCTGTGAAGTTGGCCTGCTTCCTTGACCTCTCCTTGCGATTCTTTCTGTTGTTCTCAGCTCTTCTAAGAGAAGCTATCTGCTCGCGCAGATTCTTTCTCAGCTCGAACAATGCTGGTCTCTCTTCTTTTTAAGTGTCCTTTTGGTGAGGCGCCGTATGTCCCCGGAGGTGGTTGATCTTGTGCTTGTGTTTTATCAAGCTCGAGTCATAAATGTTACTCCTGGAGTAGCAAGATTTTGAAAGGGATTTGACTGATAACACCAGACACCAGAAGTCGAGCATGGTATGATCACAAGACATCAGTTTGAGTACTTCATGCTCACGTGTGCTAAAATAAATTCTATGATTTGTTCTATAAAACATATTTAGCGTTGAAAATGAAATACGATCACATATTTGTTCCAATTTTATTTCAATAATGTTCCCTTTATAACGAAGGCAACAGCACATGAAAAACATAAAATATTAACTGTTATCAAATACAGTGACCATATAACACAAAAAGCATGCTTTTGAAATATCCAAAAGCAAAGGAAACACATGTTTTATTTGTCATAGAATGCAACTTAAGTTGTAAATATGTGCAACACAACCTACTTGAGTTACCTTATAGCTTAAACATAAATGGGACATGATGTAATAGTAGAAAACAAGAGATGTGTTTGTCAGAAACACAATGCCCCCTATTGCGCCGCTTTGAAATAATATTTCAATATATCATTTGGCAGGTTTAGAAATTATCTCCCTTTTAAAGCTCATTACTTCCCTTGGATTGTATTTTTTTACTTTTGACCTTGAAGGATGACCTTGACCTTTCACCTTTCAAAATGTGCAGCTTCATAAGATACACATGCATGCCAAATATCAAGTTGCTATCTTCAATATTGCAAAAGTTATCGCAAAACTTTAACCAAAGTTAAAGTTTTGGGACAGAATGACAGACAGACAGGCAAAAAAATATATGCCCCCGATCATTTGATCCGGGGGCATAAAAAGACAATTAGTAAAAGAAATGTGTTAAAAAAGACATAAAACGGAACACTACAGAAAGTATCTTGAATTATTTGAAATATGTTCCCAAATAAAATAGCACATACATGCAGAGGTCTCCATATACGGTAGTTAAAACATCAACTCCCTCAACTTAATATCTATAGCTTCAGAATGACTCAAGTCTTAAATTACACAGTAAACACCTACTAAAACTCATTAGGTTGTTTTAAAAGTAATACTGTAAAACATGATACTGGTAACAACATCTTGCTTGAGCATATTTAAATATTAAAGCTGGCATTGTTAAAAGTTACACTTGTTTGTAATTGATCAAATAAAACTCAAGCGTATTACATAATCAAAGTTTTACACTAAAATAACAACGAGAATATAACTATGGAATATTTGTTAGAGATGCAATGTCAAGGTAAATTAATATTGTCCAAAAACAAAGCAAAAACAACTTTGTTAATGATAACTAAATAGGGGAGTGTTAATATATCACTAATGAGAATGATCACCAAATTAACAAGAGAATGAATTTGCACATACAATTTATGGAAAAACCCTTTTCATGGTCTTACATTGTTCTTATTTTTATTCTAGAATTTGGGAATAAAGATTTTTCTAGTCACCTCTACAACATATCCAGTCATGTGTGTACACGTTTTTTTATGTCCTTCATAATACATAAAACAGGAAAACAATGCCAAAGTACTAGTAGTGAATTACAATTTTTACTCATAAATACCATAGTTGTTACAAAATCACAGACTTAGCAAATAACATTCTATTGAAATTATATCACTGTAACATGTAAACAGACATTTTTAATCAATTAATGTCATCATTTTAATAAGAGTGAAAACTCTGTACAGATTTTTGGAGAAAAACGTATTGCAAATATAATGAAATAAAATGTACATGATACAGAAATGAATGAAATGTTACTCTTTTCTAAACTACCACTGAATAGCACACTTTGTACAAACTAAACTTTTAGCACTTTATTATTTGGTCACATAGGTTATGACTGCCTAATCAGGAAGGCCCATTGACAACGAGTCAGCCAATAAAACCATATAGACAAGCCAACTGTATCTGAAAGGTCTACACAAATACAGTTACATCACAATAACAGTATAACATAACTATGTAAACTTTGCGATTAAATATTCATTGATTCAACAGAGAACATTTCTGTTATTTCTGCCTAAATCTTATACTATTGGCAGTGAATATTTTTATTCTTTGTCTTAGGGTTTTGCTTAGTAAATTTAGACCATTGTTTAATATAAAAGAAGCACGGAATCCCTCCATAAACAAGCATAAACTTTTAACTTTTCATAAGTCTACTAGTATACTCAATTGATGTAGTATTTGTTAGATTATATAAATTATGATAATAATTGGAACATTTCACATACTTATTTACACACATCTGAACATATCATATATGTTAATCACTACAGAGACTTGTCTGGCTGATCATTTTTTCAACAACAAACTGAGAACAAAGTTGTTGATTTATAAAATAAACATCCAAGCTTATATGAAAAATATGTAGAAAACATTTAAATAAATAATTTGAAAATCCTAAACATTATTCAAAACATGCCTTAAAAATCAACAACTAAGTTACATTTACAAACATAAACACATTTAAACACTGAACATAAAGCTGCCAGAAATAATACAAACAATACACAGCAAGTACTCTGACAATACATTATTGTACAATGAAAAGCCAAGGGTCTTATACCAGTACTTTTATCTGTTAACAATTCAGAAAAAAGTTGTTTACTATTGATATACACTAACAATCAAACCCTTACAAAAGCAGTCATATGCAGAAACTATTGACAGCAAATTAAGTATCTATTGTATCAAACAAACAATATGCATGTATTGTGGTTGAAAATTAACCAGGTATTTTTGTCAAATTGACAAGCCCATATGTTTTATAAGTGATGCTAATTGCTTTTACACATAGACACAAGTAACTTGGTCGGTCAAAATGTACCTCACTCTATGACTTAAACAGGATTTTACAAGTGATAATCTCTGATTTAATTACTTAATACTTTATAAGTCTTTACAAACATGATATTCTCATATACGATTAAACAGCATCATACCATTAACAGGGTAGGTTTTCACATAAACACTAACAAAATTGACACTCATGAACACAATTTCGACAAAAAACTAGACTCCAAACTATATGTGAAGATAACTGTATTTGTCATATCCATTAACTAGAAAACAAAACAAATGTTTGTTACTTAAACTTCTATGCAAAAAGAAAACAATTGAATTGCATTTGGAAACAATAGTTGTCAAATCACTGGTGCCTTTATTTTTGAAAAAAAAATACAACAACATATATCCCATAAGAAACCCATATACACTTTCTAGTTATTCTAGTTCTAGATATATCTCATCATACATATTTACCTTTAGAATACAAGTGTCTAAGAATAACACTCTTTTTGAGACAAGAGCACCTCATAACGGGTGCCACGCTCAGCTACGAAAGCTTGTCAGAACTATTTTTTAGAGGTCACAGTGACCTTGACCTTTGACCTAGTGACCCAACAAGAGATGTGTTTGTCAGAAACACAATGCCCCCTACTGCGCCGCATTGAATTATCATTTCTATTTACAATTTGGCAGGTATAGAAATCATCTCCTTTTAAAGGTTATTACTTCCCTTGAACTTTGTCCAATCCAACCAGGGGGGGGGGGGGGGGGGGGGGGGGGAGGGGTAACGGTCTCACAGTCAATTATGACCATGTCGGACATCACTGTCAACCAGGGCCTGTGGTTTTAAAGAGATCATAGCCAGAGTTTTTTTTTCTTTTTCATAAAATATATAAATTACTTCCCTTGAAAATAATTGTCTGTAACAAATCTCTATTTTTAGTAGCAAATAATTAAAAGCCACTACCGTGACTGTAGATTCACCACTCAAAATGTGCAGCTCCATGAGATACACATGGATGCAAAATATATTAAGTGGCTTTGTTCAATATTGAATAATTTTCTCCCTTTTTAAAGCTTTTTTCTTCCCTTAAATCTGTATTTTTTACTAGACCGTAAAGGATGACCTTGACCTTTTACCACAATGTGTTTGTCAGAAACACAATGCCGACTACTGGGTCGCTTTGATTTATTTAACAACAAGATGTGTTTGTGAAACACAATGTCCCCCTATATGATGTCTGACATTGTAGGATGACCTTGACCTTGTGAAGGATGACCTTGACCTTTCACCACTCAAAATGTGCAGCTCCATGAGATACACATGCATGCCAAATATCAAGTTGCTATCTTCAATATTGCAAAAGTATTCATAAAATAAGCGATTTGGGCCACATATATTTGACCTCTGACCTTGAAGGATGACCTTGACCTTTCACCACTCAAAATGAGCAGCTCCATGAGATGCACATGCATGCCAAATATCAAGTTGCTATCTTCAATATTGCTGACATTGTAGGATGACCTTGACCTTGTGAAGGATGACCTTGACCTTGACCTTTCACCGCTCAAAATGTGCAGATCCATGAGATACACATGCATGCCAAATATCAAGTTGCTATCTTCAATATTGCAAAAGTATTCATAAAATAAGCGATTTGGGCCAAATATATTTGACCTTTGACCTTGAAGGATGACCTTGACCTTTCACCACTCAAAATGAGCAGCTCCATGAGATGCACATGCATGCCAAATATCAAGTTGCTATCTTCAATATTGCCAAAGTATTCATAAAATGAGCGATTTTGGCCACATATAATTGACCTCTGACCTTGAAGGATGACCTTGACCTTTCACCACTCAAAATGTGCAGCTCCATGAGATACACATGCATGCCAAATATCAAGTTGCTATCTTCAATATTGCAAAAGTATTCATAAAATGAGCGATTTTGGCCACATATATTTGACCTCTGACCTTGAAGGATGACCTTGACCTTTCACCACTCAAAATGTGCAGCTTCATGAGATACACATGCATGCCAAATATGAAGTTGCTATCTTCAATATAGCAAAAGTTATTGCAAAATGTTAAAGTTGGCGCAAACAGACAGACAGACCAACAGACAGACAGGGCAAAAACAATATGTCCCCCACTACTATAGTGGGGGACATAAAAATATATACGTGGGCAGGTCAGATAACAATGTCCATTTAAAGCTTATTACTTCCCTTGACTTGTTTTTTCGACCCTAGACCTTGAAGGATGATGTTCACCTTGAAATTTCACCACTCAAAATGTGCAGCTCCATGAGATACTCATGCATGCCAAATATAAAGGTGCTATCTTCAATATTTAAAAAGTTATGGCCAATGTTAAGGTTTAAGCAAGACGCCTACGGCGGACGGCGCGCTGGCTATGACAATAGCTCGGGTTTTCTCCAAAAACAGCCTCGCTAATAAAAATTTGAATATGCTTAAAACAGTGTTAAGGACATTGTTATAGAAAATACTGGCAAAGTCTGATTAATAAGGCATCTCCAAAGCGATGTGTACATGATTTTCATTAATCAAACAAAGTTCTTAAGACGCCTCAGTCAAACATAAGTTCAGTTTTTCATTCAGATTTTCTTTTAGGCAAGTCACAAATGTGTGGAACTCGGTCACACCTCCTTTGAGTTATCTGACAGTTTTTAATGATAAAACTTACATTAATCTTATGGATAAATGAGTAATATTTTCTGTCAGATCAAACCAATTCTAGATCACACTGTAACAGATCACAATAATTATATAACTATTCATTGTGGTTTTATGGAAGTGTATCAGTTAATACTGTTTATTTGTGTACAATGCATTGTGCCAGATACTGCAGGTTTTTTTTAAATACAGCATGACATTTTATCCGTAAAAATGCCAACAATGACACATGTGTCTCAGTTGAAAAATGATTATGGGTCAGGGATAATGTTAAAATGAACACAACTGATTTCAATATGGCCCTTAACGATATGCAAACAATTTAACATTTTAATTGTCTGTTTTCCTATTCAAATCCCAATCCTTCACTCTTATCAAAACCTATTACCACAGCCCTCATATGTGCAACCAAACACGAAGTAAACGCAAATCTTCCTGAATACAAGGCAACTCCTTTATAATGTGCTATGGTGCAAACCAGACTCATTTACTGAGATATTCACCAACATAAACCCAGCCACATGAAACAACACTATGTCATACTCACAGAATCACAATTAAAACAATGGAGTTTATTAAATACAATGTATCCAAAAATTGTTCAAAAAACGACAACACATCTTTAAGCTCTATGGATATTATTCCAAGCCATTTCAAGCTGAAATTACCAATCCACTACTTCAACAGAATGTTGGTCATTCCTGGCCCTCAGCATGTTCTGTTTTGATTTCAGTTTTTATCTGTTTGTTTTTAGGCTCATCCTTAGCATTTCTAAATTCTATGTGTTCTTCGAGTGCACGTTT
The DNA here is from genome assembly GCF_020536995.1 of Dreissena polymorpha. Classification (NCBI taxonomy): domain Eukaryota; kingdom Metazoa; phylum Mollusca; class Bivalvia; order Myida; family Dreissenidae; genus Dreissena; species Dreissena polymorpha. Next base: position 22,549,994 of record NC_068356.1, on the reverse strand, counting down.
AGTCGTCATTGACACAGTCGCATTTGTTAAAGCAGAAACCTGTCAAAATAAAATAACTGCAATGATAATAATACACTATAAAATTAAAATTTTAAAGCAAAACAATCTAATGCCACATCATTTTTATCAAGTTCAAACATGGGTGAAACTATTTTCTTACTATTGTAAATTATTTGTATTTGCTGTTTATAAACCAAAATATGGATGTAAAACGTACCAATACAGACTGGTTGGCAGCAGAGCTAGCCACATGCTGCTGAATTTGCTGCTGCAAGTGCTGTTGCTGTGCTGAATGGTGTGCTGCTGCTGCTGCCTGCTGCTGAAGATGCTGCTGTAGCTGCTGCAGACTCATGGCCTGGGTGGCCCCTTGCTGGGACATGGCCTGCTGTAGAAGGTGGGCTGTGGGCTCCGATATGAGAGTCAGGGACTGGCCTGCACTCACCGCCTGGCTCACCTGAAATAGAGGCGAGGCAGTGTCACAAGGAACATCAAATATATGTTACAGAGTAAAATTACTTCATGAAAACCGTTGTAATTGTGTAATGGTTATTTGTAATATATACATTACCAAATAACCCTATGCAGTGTTGTCATTACGATTGTGCCTGCAAGGCATTTTTGCATGCAAAATCTGGGCTTTTGAGCAAATTTGGACACTAAATTAGATCAGTTCATCTATCAAGATTTACCATTTTAACAATTTATTTTTTACAATTTATATGCACAGTTCCAGCATAGCCCTAGTTTGGACACAAAATTCATATGATAACTTTATCAAATTTATAGTATCATACTATATTTTATTTTAACAATTTATTTTTTCTAATGCCACTTTTTAAAACTTTTTCTCTTGTTTATTATTCTTTAGACTTGAATGCACTTACAACAAAAGGGCCAGAAAGGCCCCCTGGTGGCCATGTTATTCAAGCATCAGAGATATCATTGGGACAAATCATCTGACCAAGTTTCATGACGCTCGGACAATAAATGTGGCTTCTAGAGTGTTTACAAGAGCACCGCATAACGGGTGCCACGCTCGGCTACGGTTGCAGTTTTGAATAAATGAAAGCTTGTCAGATTATTTTTTTTTTAAGTCACAGTGACCTTGACCTTTTACCTAGTGACCCAAAAATGGGTGTGGCGTGTAGAAGTTGTCAAGGTGCATCCACATATGAAGTTTCACAGTTGTGGGTGGAAACAATTTGATTTTCGAGCCAATGTTCAAAACCTTTACAAAATGTTGAGGTTTTAGCACGACGCGGACGTCAGACGACACGACCAGCTGGCCATGACAATACCGAAAACGCCGAGCTAACAAGGTTTTACTATAGCTATTTAATTAACAAGAGCACCGCCTTGCGGGTGCAGACCGCTCAACTATTTTCTTTTTAAAGGTGAAGGGACTCTCATTTTCAATCACAAAGGAGGGAGGGGTGGAGTGAAGAGGGGTGTATAGTGTGGGGTTGTGGACATTTATTACATTATCTTCCAACAAAGCGAAAAAAAAAGAAAAAAAAAAATCGGGGGAGGGGGGGGGGGGGGGGAAGGGCGATGGGGGGGGGGGGATTTTTTGGGTGCGATGGTTGGACGGTATTTCAAACATAACCGTTTAAAAAAAAAAATTGGGGGGGGGGGTGGGGTATAGTGTGAGGGTGTGGTGGTAATTTGTGAGATGATCTTAAAAAAAAAAAAAAAAAAAAAAAAAAAAAAAAATTGGGGGGATGGGTTGGGTGGTGGGGGGTGGGGTGGGGTGGGGGTATAGTGTGAGGGTGTGGTGGTCATTTGTGAGATGATCTTAAAAAAAAAAAAAAAAAAATAGGGGGGGGGGAGGGGGGGAGGGAGGGGGGAGGTGGGGGGAGGGGGGGAGGGGGGGGGGAGGGCACGGGGGACGGTTTGGGTGAAGTCTATTGTGGTATGTCAGGTAAGAGTAGTTTCGTCAAAGTATCAATAAAATCTAATCATAAATATATAAGTTATGGCAATTTTAGCAAAATTTAATAATTTGACCTTGAGAGTCAAGGTCATTCAAAGGTCAAGGTAAAATTCAACTTGCCAGGTACAGTAACCTCATGATAGCATGAAAGTATTTGAAGTTTGAAAGCAATAGCCTTGATACTTAAGAAGTAAAGTGGATTGAAACACAAAATTTAACCATATATTAAAAGTTACTAAGTCAAAAAAGGGCCATAATTCCGTAACAATGACAACCAGAGTTATGCAACTTGTCCTTTTACTGTACCCTTATGATAGTTTGCGAGTGTTCCAAGTATGAAAGCAATATCTATGATACTTTAGGGGTAAAGTGGACCAAAACATAAATCTTAACCAAATTTTCAATTTTCTAAGTATAAAGGGCCCATAATTCCGTCCAAATGCCAGTCAGAGTTACATAAATTTGCCTGCACGGTCCCCTTATGATAGTTAATAAGTGTTGCAAGTATGAAAGCAATAGCTTTGATACTGTAGGAATAAAGTGGACCTAAACACAAAACTTAATCAAATTTTCAATTTTCTAAGTATAAAAAGGGCACATAATTCTGTCAAAATGCCAGTCAGAGTTACATTACTTTGCCTGCACAGTCCCCTTATGAAAGTTAGTAAGTGTTGCAAGTATGAAAGCAATAGCTTTGATTCTTAAGGAATAAAATGGACCTAAACACAAAACTTAACCAAAATTTTCAATTTTCTAAGTATAAAAAGGGCACATAATTCTGTCAAAATGCATGCCAGAGTTATCTAACTTTGCCTGCCCAGTCCCCTCATGATAGTAAGTAAGTGTAACAAGTTTGAATGCAATAGCATTGATACTCAATGAGAAAAGTGGACCTAAACGCAAAACTTAACCAAAATGTTCAATTTTCTAAGTATAAAAAGGGCACATAATTCTGTCAAAATGCACGCCAGAGTTATCTAACTTTGCCTGCCCAGTCCAGGGTCTTCCCCAGGCCATTTAAGCGCCCCTTGCCGGGGCGCTTGAATTTCGAAATCAGAGTCCCCGGGGCGCTTGAAATTTTCCGATCAGTGTATTCTTCAGTAAAAGAAAGTGGAGATTGTCCAAAAAAATCAAGGTTTCCCTATCAGTGTATCAATATTCCCTGTTTTAAAAGAGCACTCGGTACCTACTTTCACAAGTAATCGCCATAAACACCACATGTGGTAATGGATAATCCACTGATAAGAGAATAGCATGACGCGCGTATCGATTATTCTAGCCACATTACACGATCCTTTAAATGCTGACAAGGATGTATCTGGTAACTTTCCAGTCGTCAAACTGTGAAGTTCATCGTCCAATCGGTTACGCGAATGCTTATGAGGGCGGGGTTAACTATCAACCATTATTTTTGATTGACGTCGGGCATGAAGTAAGAGTTTATCGCAGCTTGATTAGCAAGTAGTTGTACCATTTGAGTAATATAAAACCGGTTATTAGTACAGTACAGAACATTAAAGACTGTTTCGGGCATATCATCATCACACCTTTTTACTGTAAACAAGTGTTACCTATGACTCATAATTAATACGTGAAATTAATTGCAAGTGGTAAACAATTAATTATTATAGCGGTTACAATTGTGTGATAACAATTTATTTAATTTAAGTACATGTATATTTCAACATGTCCATATACTGATTCACCTCGTTTTTCTGACATTTATTCGACACGAAATGCTCTTTAAAAATTTTTCGTTGAATTAATTACGCACACTTGTAAATGTTTCGTCCGATAATCGATAGTTAGAAGACTGATGATGGCAACCGGCCGTGATCCTCGTGGACAACGTGAATTTCATGCATAATTCCGTCAAAACATTTATTCGACTCGTAAAGTGTGTAAACAAGTTATCGTTGAATTTATAACGCAACGGTTAATATTTGTTGAAATCTCAAATGGGAATAATTAAATTTGTAATCCGAAACCCATTACCGTAAGTCGATGTTAACGCGTTTTTAATCCGAAACACACTTCCGAATGTAAATGTTACCGCAACGTTAAATATTTTTGCTTCAAATTAGCAGTGCAAATTTATTTTGTGTCGAATCTTTTTCTCAATTAAAAAGAGCGCGAAAATTATGCAGCATGTACAACGTCGCGTCTATTGCATACAAATGGCGTGTATTGAGCGTTTTAACAAGCACACAACAGGTCAGGGGATTGACGCATATTCAGAGGCAATATTTCATGAAATCTATAAATAGACACTTAAAAAATGGCAAGGTTTGTGTTAAAGAAATAACTGAAAGCTTTTATCGTAAATATTTACCAGAAAGAGATTGATAAAAACGGAATAAACGGGATTATCGGGTAATAAATAGAAACTTGAAAAATAGTAAGTATACAGTAATAGAGTCGAGTTGAAACGGATGTATTGGGGAATCGTTCGAGTCGGCATTTTACTATCTGTGCGGAAAAGTTTTAAAACAATTAAACAATATAAAAAAATATATTTTTAAATGACTGGGGGATTTTTTTTAAGAGTCATAGCGCACCAAATGACGTCTTTTGACGCTGTTTTTCTTTGAGTTATAACGCACCACAGAACGTGAACTGACACGTTTAATTAAAAAAAAATCAACGGCTGAAGGGGACACCCCTCCCGAACCCACCCCGGGGCGCCTGAACAAATTCCTGGGGAAGGCACTGCAGTCCCCTCATGATAGTAAGTAAGTGTACCAAGTTTGAATGCAATAGCATTGATACTTTCTGAGAAAAGTGGACCTAAACGCAAAACTTAACCGGACGCCAACGCCGACGCCAAGGTGATGACAATAGCTCATAATTTTTTTTCAAAAAATAGATGAGCTAAAAATGCCACGACCCCTTGGTGGCCATGTTTTTCAACCAACCGGCATCTTTTTTTTACTCATCCAAGATATAATTGGGATGAATCATCTGAACAAGTTTCATGAAGATCGGACAATAAATGTTGCCTCTAGAGTGTTAACAAGATTTTACTTTAGCCATATTTAGCCATATATGGAAAAATTCCCCGCCCCTTGGCAGCCATGTTTTTCAAGCAAACGTTACCATTTCCAAACTCATCCAAGATATCATTGAGACTAATCTTCACACCAAGTTGCATGAAGATTGGACAATAAATGTAGCCTCTAGAGTGTTAACAAGGTTTTACTTCAGCCATATAAGGGAAAAATGCCCCACCCCCTGGTGGCCATGTTTTTTAGGCAACCGAAACCATTTTCGAGATCGTCCAAGATATTATTGGGATGAATTTTCTGACCAAGTTTCATGAACATTGGACAATAAATGTGGCCTCTAGAGTGTTAACAAGATTTCACTATAGCCATATAAGGAAAAATGCCCCGCACCTTGGCAGCCATGTTTTTCAAGCAAACGTAACCATTTTTGAACTCATCCAAGATATTATTGAGACCAATCTTCTGACCAAATTTCGTGAAGATTGGACAAAAAATGTGGCCTCTAGAGTGTTAACAAGGCAAATGTTGACGCCGCACAACGTGCGACAAACAAAAGGCGATCACAAAAGCTCACCATGAGCACATTGTTCTCAGGTGAGCTAAAAAAATGTTCGCCATGCATTTTCGCAAAACAATTACTTAAATTGCCGAAATATTTTTTTTACCATTGGCGAATTTGGTCAACGACAGGGGAAGCCATGCAATTGCTATCATTTAAAGGCTTCTATCATATAATTTGATACTCATGCTAAGTGTGAATAATGGTAACAGAATTTATAAAATAGGGTATAGAGTAGGTATTTTTTCCTTTCTTTGAACTTTTGAGCTTTTCCATTTTGTGGATGACACAGTTGATTTGTTCGCTGCTCGCTCTAAACAACAACCCTGTCTGATATTTTAAAGCTATAATGTAGTAAGAAGGTAAAGGATTTACATTTGCAGTTATGAGGTGTGATTTTGGAAACACCTCAGGATAGAAAATTCTTCAACCCTTTACTTCATTCATCAAAACTCTTTACTCATGAAATATATCTGCCGCAGTGTTTTTTTTCACAAACAGGGGAATGGTGGCGAAGCCCCTCCAAAGGGGGAAAATGCCTAATTTTTTAGGAAAAGGGGAAAATTAAACATTCACTCTTTTATTATATATGTTATGATATTTATTATATGAATACACATGTATTTCTCTGTCCTTTTTCTTAAATATATATCAATGATTTTTTCAACATTAGTTTCAGACAGTTCAGCTGTCATGCACAGTCTCAGTTTTCCTAGCCATTTTGAGTATAATTGGGATTTTTTAATCGATACAATGGCAAATTTGAGCATTTTTTTCAATAAAATGGACCAAATTGGAATGTTTTATAAACAAATATTGACACAATATAGATACATCAGGTCTTTTCAGTCATTTCCTGGCCATTTTGGGAAAAATGCAATTCATATGAAAAGTCCACTGCATGATGTGGGAAAAACTAATTTAATATAACTCTTTATAATAATTCAAAATCATATTAATTTGTTATATACTATGTTAGTTGTTCATGAAATTAATTTGAGATATATTTATCATAAGAGAGTTCTTTCTATAAAAAAAAACATATAAGTTTTTTCGTTTAACTTCTGGAGGGGATTTTTTCTACACAATTGGGGAAAAACATATACTCTTTTTTTTAGGGGAATGGGGCCGAATATCAGCCCCGAAATTGCCATAAAAAACACTGTCTGGTAAAGTTTGCGAGAAATATGGCAATTGAAAAGCAGGTAATCACAACACTGACATTTACTTTTCCAAAACAGATCCAGCAAAAGTAAGCAGTACAGGGTCCTTGTTAGGTACATAACAAGAGTGCCAAACTGTCACAAGATACGCCCGTTCAAAGGTTTTGGACACCATGCTCAATGCTTGAAATGCACTAAGTGACCTCGAAACCTAGTTATTGAACTGGCATGACCCATATTTAAACTTGACCTACATATCATTTAGACGTAACATTTGACTAAATTTGGTGAAGATCAGATGAAAACTACTTCAATTAGAGAGCAGACACCATGCTTAATGCTTGAAATGCACTTTGTGACCTCGTTTCTGACCCGGCATGACCCATATTCGAACTTGACCTACATATCATCTAGACACAACTTCTGACCATATTAGGTGAAGATCAGATGAAAACAACTTCAATTAGAGAGTGGACACCATGCTAAATGCTTGAAATGCACTAAGTAACCTCGTGACCTAGTTTTTGACCCAGCATGACCCGTATTTGAACTTGACCTACATATCATCTAGACACAACTTCTGACCAAATTTGATGAAGATCAGGTGAAAACTACTTCAATTAGAGAGCGGACACCATGCTTAAACCTTGAAATGCACTAAGTGACCCTGTTACCTAGTTTTTGACCCGGCATGACCCATATTCGAACTTGACCTAGATATTGTCTAGACACAACTTCTGACCAAATTTGGTGAAGATCGGATGAAAACTATTTGAATTAGAGAGCGGACACTGCTGTGGACGCCGCCCGCCCGCCGCCTGCCATGGGTGAAACTATAATACGTCCCGTTTTTAAAAACGGGCGTATGAAAATGTACACCAGTACTTCAAGAGAAAGGACCTCAGTGGACAGTAGGAAAGTACCTGTGTGAAGGCAGCATTGGAGACTGCTGATACTGAGTTACTGTTCTGTGCGGCCAGGGCTGACATGAGCTGGTGTGCTGCCTGCTGACCAGCCTGCGCAGCCGCGGCCAGCTGCTGGGGGGAGGCAGTGGTCTGCAGCCCTCCCTGGGTCAGGTTGGCCACTAAGGTCACTGGACGAACAAGGGCACCAGACGATAGGGGTGCCACCGCCTGGAGTTTCTCTGCTAGCGCTGTGATAGAAGGTGCAATGAAAATTGTAAAAGCGGTGAATTATATATAAATTCAACATGATGTGCAAAGTCTGAACAAAAGGCCCATGATGACCTTTAAAAGCTCACCTGACTACACAAAACAAGATTGAATGAAAATGTGCCAATTAGATAGAGTTCTAACAAGTACACAATAGAGAATAAATGATACCCAACACACAAGGCCGGATATAGGGTGATCACAATAGCTCACCAAAATGTTAACTGAACATTAACATGAGACAAAAAATTTACATGCATAATTTTATCTTTGTCAAAATTAAACAGTATAGAATATGAATATATAATATATTTTATGTTTATCTTAATATCAATGATGCAAACAAGTGTGTTGGACCAGCAGTGTTGTACCATAGCTACAGGTTAACAGGCAGGGATATCAGAATGCTATAACTGGCAAGCATGGCATGAAATAAAAAGTGTGCTGGGGAATCAAATAAAATGAGTCACCTTGGTGATGGAAATGTGGCCCCAGCCTGTAGCCATAGGGGTTCAAACCATACACTAGTAATAAGGAATAGACATACATCTGCTTTCATCTTATACGTACAATCATCAACAGTCTTAAACATCCTAATTTCTGAATTTTCATTACTATATTATAATTAATCATGATTGCAAACAAATCACAAGAACATCTACATATGCCAGAGTTGCAACTATGTTTACAGCCAAGAAGTTAGTTTTCAATATCTGAAGATACCTTGTAAAGTTGTAGTATGATGATTTTACAGTGCAGTTTATAGTGCAAGCAAAAAAATTCTGTGCTGTACAGATAGTGCTAAAATCAAATACAACTTAGCTAAATGAAATATCTTTTGCATAAATTATCAAGCAGCATCAAAAACTCTTGAATATTTAGATTTTCGATAATTTTATTAGACTTTAACATATTAAACATTATTAACAAACTTTTCAAGCTTGTTAAGCAACAGGACAAGTTATTTCTATAATGTCCATGGATAAGCAATAACCAGAAAAGCAGTAAATGAACCTTCATGCTATGCTAGGTCATATGAAGATTGCAACTTGACAATAAAGATCTAACGAAGATAGACAATAGTAATATTTAGTAAGAATATTGACAATACAATTCACAAGAGCATATTGACAAATGAAACAGACTTAAAACCTAAAAATCTACTTCTAACAATGTGTTAACAAGAAAGACAATAGTCATTGGACATAATTAATTAGTCTCTTCCTGTTATGATTAAGGGTTTCATTATCATTACTACCACTTATTAACAGACTATGCATTACAGTGTCAGTCACAAACTTAAGACTATCTAAGCTTTATATTAAAAATCTTAAATTTAGCAAATTTTAATTAGAGATTTCGCTATAGTAAAATGGCTGGGGGCCTTACATGGAAAATCGGACTGATGCACCTTTCTTGCTTTTAACATGCTGGTGCGCCATTTTTAATTATTAAGTTATCACACAAAATAACTATTAGTAGTTGATCACACTAAAGAACTATGTTCCCAGTCATGGAACCTGTAAAACCAACCTGGATTCTGTGAAGAGGGGTCTTTTTTCACTTCAATATGGTTCCCACCATTTGATACTTGTATATTTGATGGCCCATTCAGCAGCACCTGGGTACCATTGGTAACTATAACTTTGGATTTGCTGATAACAGATGGCAGCTGGTGGACTGCAGGTCCTGATGAACTCAGGTTGCTTTGATATGCTGTTGTATGGGTTACACTAACTGGTGTGTACATACCTGCACCTGAAAACATTTGTTGATAACATATGCTTCTCACATATGATAAGCAAGATTTAAGAAGCGCTTAAAATGTATTTATATATTATGAATTTAAAGTGTTTTCACCCACAATAACAATGACTCAGCAAATGTTTTCATTCTTTATAAAGTACCAGTAAACAACATTCCCAATCAAGAGAATATACACTCATGAAGTTTTATGTTAAAATTGTGTATGGTAATTCAGATATAGCCCTGAAAAGTTACATCATACACAAAATTAAGGGCCGTTAACTCTTAATTAAGTGTAGTGTTATGGTTCTTGTGGGGATGATGGCACTCTCCTAATTGATATATATATACACCCATAAAGTTTCAAGTTGTTTCTTATATAGTTTCTGAGATATAGCGCAGAAAAGTTTGTGACAGACGGATGTACTGACAGACTGTCGGACAAGGCCAATTCTATATCCGAGGGACAAAAATCTGAGCTCCAAGGTAATCCAAGGTAAAAAAATATATTATAACCAGGGATCATATTTTCCTACAACATCAATCAGCCTGGATTTAAAATGGGAGGAAAAATTATTCGAAAAACTACATCCAAAATCCATACATGCCAGAAATTTTCAGGTCAAAATCGGGACATTCCATAAAACAAGAGTTCCGCGGTCGGAGATGACCGCATTGAAGCCGGATTTTTTATTTAAATGACAGGAAAGTACCTTTCGTGTTTTTGTCAATGCAATACTTAAATTACTGAAATATTGTTCAAAGGTCAAAATGAAATGTAAGTACTTTTCAAGGCATGAGCAAACCTTGTGTTATGTTTTGAATGCATGCATATACATGAACAACAATAACATTTAAGGTCACAAATATGAACTTGAATTGACATTTAACATTTTTAACTACCAAAGTTATAAGAACTTTAACATTTTTACATTCAAGGTCACAGTGACCTTGACCTTAGAATGAATGACCTTGAAATGACCAGTGGTCATCTAAGTGTGCTTGCAAACCTTCATGTCAAGTTTGAAGACTCTATGTCCAAGCATACCAAAGTTATAACAATTTTAACATTTTAACATTTAAGGTCACAGTGACCTTGACCTTCAAATGAATGACATTGAAATGACCAGTGGTCATCTTCTAGTACTGGCCAATCTTTATTTCAAGTTTGAAGACTCTAGGTACAAGCATACCAAAGTTATAACATGAAATAAGAACTTTAACATTTTTACATTCAAGGTCACAGTGACCTTGACCTTCAAATGAATGACCTTGAAATGTCCAGTGGTTACTTACTAGTTCTGGCCAACCTTCATGTCAAGTTTCAAGACTCTAGGTCCAAGCATACCAAAGTTATAACAACTTTAACATTTTTACATTCAAGGTCACAGTGACCTTGACCTTCAAATGAATGACCTTGAAATGTCCAGTGGTTACTTACTAGTTCTGGCCAACCTTCATGTCAAGTTTCAAGACTCTAGGTCCAAGCATACCAAAGTTATAACAACTTTAACATTTTTATATTGAAGGTCACAGTGACCTTCACCTTCAAATGAATGACCTTGAAATGACCAGTGGTCATCTGTTAATCCTGGCCAACCTTCATGTCAAGTTTGAAGACTCTAGGTCCAAGCATACCAAAGTTATACCATGAAATAAGAACTTTAACATTTTTACATTCAAGGTCACAGTGACCTTGACCTTCAAATGAATGACCTTGAAATGACCAGTGGTTACTAACTAGTTATGGCCAACCTTCATGTCAAGTTTCAAGACTCTAGGTCCAAGCATACCAAAGTTATAACAACTTTAACATTTTTTATATTGAAGGTCACAGTGACCTTGACCTTCAAATTAATGACCTTGAAATGACCAGTGGTCATCTGTTAATCCTGGCCAACCTTCATGTCAAGTTTGAAGACTCTAGGTCCAAGCATACCAAAGTTATACCATGAAATAAGAACTTTAACATTTTCGAGCACGCCGCCACCCCGCCCGCCCGCCCGCCCGCCCGCCCGCCCGACAACATCAATCTATAAGCCGAGATTTTTTCGAAAAAAATCCGGCTAAAAATGTTGGGAAATTTGACCAAAAAGCACGACACCTTAAACGACATTCCACATTTACTTCAGTAAGTTATATTACTTACCAGAACTCTAATTTTCTGCCCAATGTTGACGATACATGTGTTTCAGAAATTTGTGAACACAGCGTTCGTTATTCTCCAGAAGTAAACACACTTCATAAACTGAATTGTGGGGTTTCCCCGTATGCCTCGATTTGACATCCAATCGGTACAGGGATATCCCCTTGAACATATGTAAATCGTGTGACGCGATGTGAGCACATCGAGCACTTTTCTTATTCAACCAATCGCCAATTAACTCTTAATTTAGATTGATGCAATAAGTTACATATTATTTTCTGACAATCAGTCGAAAACGAAAGTTAATTTATGTGAAACATCAATGCGTATTGGTCAGCATCCAATTTGTTTGATGTACAAACTCAGTGTTTTAACAGGTTTTATAACCTTAGGTGGTATAATACACAGGATAATAGTGTCATTGGCGTTTATTTCTGTATGATACATCTTTCGATAGCAATTAGAGACTTCTCTATCATAAAAACACTGTGGTGTGAATGCCTGATAAAATCAATAATATTTGCTGATAAATGGCCGATAAGGTGTCAAAAAACAACACTAGTGCACTCGAGTAACAGAAGCGGGTTGTTAATTGGGGGGGGGGGGGGGCAATACAGGGATTAGCGATGGTAAGTTTTAGCCAGACAGAGCTTAAATAGGGAATGTTATTGGGTACTTGTAGACTTAACATCGTTTTTCACGAATGTCAGGACAGAATCGGACCGACTGTTTAGGATTTTCAATTGGTCTTTCATGACTCCAATCGGTCTAGGACCGACAAAACCGAAAAAAATATGATCCATGATTATAACAACCTTAGGAAATCTGAATAACATATTCTGTCATTCAATTTCAAGAACCTCAATTCATATCTTGGATTAATTTGTAATTCTCATCATTATGAACAGTTACACAATTAAGAAACCAAAATTTCATTTTCCAATAGGTCAACATATCATTTTGGACCTAATTCTTATTATTTCAAACACAATTAAAAACCAAAATTTTATTTTCCAATAGGTCTACATATCATTTTAGAATAAATACGATTTTTTAATCAACATTTCATTTTCCAATACCAAATATCACAATTTTAAGTATCATTTAACATTGTATGTCACATGTAACAAAACCCAGAAATATAACTTACAACGGTATACAGGGCCCTTAATCTATCAAATCTGCCGCCGAAATTGTCCCCCACCTGAAAAGTATATTGTTTTTCCCCCAAAACTGATTTTTTTTCCCCTTCAGAAAATGAAAAAAAAATATCGCTGATTTATAGTTGAAAATTTACTCCAATATATCACTTCGTTATATTGCTTTGTCCAATATATCACAAATCGGCTATGGTTATGGCTCCCAAAAATGTGACGAGCATAATCCCTAAATAACATGTTTTAATCTGAGAATTTGCAGAGATAAAATCAGGTAAAAGCTAGTATTTTAACCTTTTTTCACCCACTTTAATTTTCTGTTTAATCCGACATTCATCATCCAGTTTTGACCAGATTGTTTGGTTTTATTGTACATCACTGTAACACCTGTGTACTGCGATTAACAGTAACTCCTCTTGCCAAACATCAGGTCATTTTGGGTGTTAACATTCTCTCTTGAAATTGCTTTGAACTGTCGAAAAATCCCACCAGTGCACTCATGATGGTGTATACAATTTTAACTGAAAATGTCACAAGTCAATACTGACCTATCTCAACAATCTTTGCCCGATAGATACAGTGTAAACTACTTACTTTTAATTGAGAGGCAAAGCTCCCTCAGTTTGTCAAAATGCATCATGCTTTCCATGAGGACAAGATGACGTCATTGTTGTTATTTTGTACATGGTGTCTAATTTGTGCATGCTTTCTTGAACAATAAAACTTGGCAATTGTTTTCGGATTACAAATTTAATTATACGCATTTGAAAATACTTACATGGAATAATGTTTTGTTTTATACCAATGAATAACATATGGATATAACACATACTTCAATAAGGTAAGAAAATAGCGTGTTTTGAGATTACCAAATTATGCTAATGCATACTTAAACATGCAATAATAACCTGACAATTTATATTGCGTGCTGAATATATCAAGGTCGCAATCTTTGGACCCCTTCAACCGCAATATATTTGGACTTTTAAATAAGATTACTGTTATATAGATTGAGTAAAAGTCCACCTTTCTGTCATAGAGACAGTCACATATATAGAAATATATGTTTATAACAGTTCAACACAGTTGTTGTGTTTTGTTATAAAAATTCCCCTATTTACAAAAAAATCCCCCTCCTAAGGGATGCGGACCCCTTCCCCCAAAGTAGTGTGAGGGCCCTGATATACTAATGGACATCCCCTACCTTGAATAATCTGTGTAGCGGGTGACCCTGGTGCTGACTGACTTATTCTCAGCTCGGCAGCAGAGGGAGGTAGCATGGACTGCTGTCGCTGATTGGCAGCTCCTGTCATGACCATCAGCTGCTGGTTCCCCTCGTCCTCAGGGGTGGGGCTGCCCTCACGGGACAGGCTGTCCGGGGTGTAAGCTCCACCCATGTGACTAGGAGACGTGGGCGCAGACCTGCCCAACAGGCATTTAGACATTGCAGCTTCATTAAGGTGCAAATGAGCACACATAGACTATACAAAACTGAATAATTTTCTTCCTTCACTTATTCATTAAAACAGAATATTTTGCAATCAGATTCATTAACCTAAGAATAATATTAAAATGCACTTAATTTTACTGGTAAATTTCAAATCAAAGACTATGTGTACTTTTACAAATATGTAAAAGTAAATAATAAGGCCAAAAAAAAAAAATAGTCTTGGTTCAGGGAACCCGACCGACCCTATTTTTTGCCCCCGACCCTAACGATTTTTTTGGTGCATGGAAAAAAATCTGATGGCGAAAATCTCGTAAAATTTCATTGAAAACAGCCACCATTTAAACCTGGATTGGTTTTCTATATTTTTCTCTTTGTTTCAATGAAAGTGTTCGCAATTTGAACAGTGAACAAAAACCGGTCTGCACCTGTATACGAGACATCGCTTGACCTTATTGTTATTGAAGTGCGCATGCTAGCTGGCCAATCAACATTGAGCTCGCTTACACATGAAATGACGTTGTTGAATGAAATGTAAAAATGGGTGGAGCTATGGAGTAATATTCGGTCATTCATGCGCAGACACTGTGCACTTCGAATACAGTTAATATTGTCGTCTGCAAACAAAATAGCGGCCGGTCGCAAATGTCGTATTATTAAAGATTAAAAATGAAAAGAAGCCTGACAATAATTTAATTATTTCCAAGCTGTCTATTGATCTGAATTTAAAAGTGATAATTAAATAATTAGTTCTATGTCGATGATGTTACAACTTTCTGCCAATTTCCGATCGAAATGAAAAGATGATAATTAATTAATTTGTTTGTTTTACTCGCACACTATGCTAACTGACAGCAGCGTATTTTAATCAAATGACAAGGGACAAAATTGTCACAAAACCAGGTTTTCATTGTGAAAAAAAAATCTGATAAAGGGAGAAAACTCAAACTGAACTTTTGAAATGAACAAAAAAAATTAACCCCCTTTGTAAGTTTTTTTTTTTTAAATCTATTTTTAGTCGTGGCGACCTTGACATTGGAGATATTGACGTGATTCTTTCGTGGGACACACCGTCCCATGATGGTGAACAAATGTGCCAAATGATTTTAAAATCTCACAATGAATGACATAGTCATGGCCAGGACAAGCTCATTTATGGCCATTTTTGACCTTTGAACTCAAAGTGTGACCTTGACCTTGGAGATATCGACGTAATTATTTCGCGCGACACACCGTCCAATGATGGTGAACAAATGTGCCAAATGATTTTAAAATCTGACGATGAACGACATAGTTATGGCTCGGACAAGCTCATTTATGGCCATTTTTGACCTTTGAACTCAAAGTGTGACCTTGACCTTGGAGATATCGACGTAATTATTTCGCGCGACACACCGTCCAATGATGGTGAACAAATGTGCCAAATGATTTTAAAATCTGACAATGAACGACATAGTTATGGCCCGGACAAGCTTATTCCGCCAGCCCGCCAGCCAGCCAGCCAGCCCGCCCGCATTCGCCAATCTAATAACCAGTTTTTTCCTTCGGAAAACCTGGTTAAAAATGTGAAAAACATGCGCGGTTTAATTGTAGTTAAAGTTTTGAATTTTTAACACATAGGAAGAGTCATTCATCTAGTCTACTATAAAAATGGAAGTAACCACTTTGTCTCTACAGTCGTTAACATGGCGTCTTTAACCTTAAAGCGTCGTTGGACGAAAAAGAGTCATAACAAAAAAAAAAAAAAATTAAAACACAAAACACTAAAGCATTCCAAAAGTGATGGAAACTTGACAACAATTGGCTTCGCTTTGATAATGAATCAAAATCAATGTACTGTGACGCCCTTAGCCTGTACAAACCAATAGCACCATTCAAATTTATGTACACTGCTCACTTCCTGTGCGATGCGCTCAAACCCATTGCCATTTTATCAAAAAATGTACCAGAAGAAAGACTTGTGCTATTCTGAGGTTACCCTCCTTTTGACAGCCACTATTCAGACTCTTTAGCACCGGTCGGAGACTATGTCAGGTCTCATGATGAAAAAAATTCTGAAGGTCACACCCCAAACACCAGAGACTGATAAAGATGGCTTGTTCACTTTTGAATATGAAGGTCACACTATCAGATAGACAAACAAAAAATGGTTGGCTCAAAGAAATTTTGGGCCAGCGCTAGCCCTGAAGAAGTGCATAAAGAGCTAGGAATATTGAATAATATACAACGACTAAATACCACATGTGCAATGTTAATCATTTGGTCAGTGTTTAAACAATCATGGGTGCATTAACTGATCCTTTTTCACCCTGAAATCAGTCGACTGGTAAAAAAAAAAAAACAAAAAAACCTACCTACCCTCCTACATTTTTCTGGCCATGTTCCCTGAACCAAGACTTTTTTTTTTTTGGCCTAATCACTGACATGTCGCATTGAAATGTTGAAGATATTATAATCAACTTAAGAATAATGTTAACATGAAGGAAATAACATCAATTCCACCTAAAGAGAGACCAACAGATACTATCAAGGAATCAGAAAGTAAAATTAAGTCCACCTAGATGAAAGCCCTCCAAATGGAGCCCTAAAGCATGGAACTCCTCTCTGACGTCGACGTCTGAATGCTTGCGCAGTCAACTTAGTTTCTGAAGCTGGGTCTATCCTCCAGAATGAGCCTTTACCTGGCTCTTCTTGAGATCTGGCCACTTTCACAAAGTACCTGTTCAGTGACAAGTTATGTCGTATGGAGTTCTGAAAATAATTTTTGACAGGGATCAGTTTACACATAAAGTGTAACCAAAACTGATTTTTTTTATTATAAGACATAGGTAACGACATTTCTGGCCACAAGGTCATTAATATAAAAAAAATGTGTCTGGTTTTGTCCCGAAACCAAGAGATTTTGTGGATCGTCATATTAACAAAACTGAAAAGCAATTTATTCCATAATGTCATAATAATATCAGATTTTGACCTTCAACTATAACATTTCTGGCTTCCAAAAAAACAACAAGGTATTGAAATTCAATTCACTCAATTTCATATTCTACGCACATGAAAATAAATAATCAACTATGTTATCTTCTAAGGCAATAACTTTTTTCAAAGACAAATTAGGTTATTACACGCATAACATACACAATAGCAAACATCTCACCTGCCATCCTTTATCTGCATTCCGATAGTAAGGATAATTTTTTGTTATGTAAGCATAAATCCCACTAAGTGTCAATTGTTTATCTACAGCTGAAGTTATTGCTTGGACTATTAATTGTGCATATGAGTATGGTGGCTTGGACTCATCCCTAACACTGATTTCTGATGACACTGCTGGTGGAGTAGCCAATGACATATTGTCTTTCTCCACATATTGTCTGCTCTGCGCGGCGGCTGTTAGAGCAGCCATCTGTATGTCAGACATGCCAATCAACCGGCCTGTTCCTGAACGGGGACTGGTGGGGCAAGAGTTAGCAGCACTGGAAAAGAAAGGGTTAGCATGAATATAAAATGTTTCAAATCTGCACATCACAAAAACATATCCAAATAGAAGCATGCAGTGCTTTCCACAGGCCTTTTAATGGTCCTTTGACAGGGCGCTTGAATTTCGAAATCAGAGTCTGCAGGTAGCTTGAAATTTTCCGATCATTATATTTTTGCAGTAAATGCAATCAGCCATTCTTAAGATCATAGCTATATCTATTTCGCCAAAAATTTGGAGAGATGAATTATGATCCTCTGCCAATTACATGCATCTCTTTACCCAACAAAAGCCCGCCTAAAGGCAAAGCGTTGTTGTATTTGGAAAAACAGAACTGGAATGAGCGACATTACTCGTAGGCAGGCAATAATGAATACATGTAAATCATGCAGACAACAAGCAAGTTAATTGCCATATTAAAGATAAAATGTGTGGTTTTGTGGCAGTTCGTTGGCTTTGTTATACCTACCAAACTCATATGTCCCTATGGAGTACACTTCCCCAATGAAATCTTGGCCAGTTACTTAAAGAACTGATGATGGCATCCAGGTGTAATTCTTGCAGAAAGAATGCATATAATGCATAATACTGTTAAAACATTTAATTGACTAATAAAGAGTATAAAATAATTATCGTTGAATTCATTACCTGAATTTGTAAGTGTTATGTTGAATTCTCAAATGAGCAAAATTAAATTTTTCATGCAAAACACACTTCCATATTTTAATGTTAACAAGACTTTAACAAATTCTTGCTTTAAATAAAAATTGCGAATGTATTTTGTGTTGATCCTTTGTCTAAAACAAAAGCGCGAAATTTATGCAGCATGTACGTCATCTAATCTGTATGGAAAGCGTGGGTGTATTGATCTGTGTACTGTATAAACTATAAAAACACACACATTAAGTAAGGTGATCAACGCATGTTTAGTGGGAATACACCTGTCCCGATAGGCCCTCTATTTCATCAAATCTTTTAATAGTCACATTAACAAAATTAATTTGATACTTAATGTTTGTGTTAATGAAATTCGGGAGAACTTTCATGGTCAATATTTATCAGATTTGGTTTTTAAAAATGGAATAAATGGCATTATAGCAGTGTTTTTTTTTATGAAATATTCAGCAATATTCGGCCCCATTCCCCCATCTTTAGAGTATATATTTTTCCCCCAAATATTTTTTTCATTCCCCTCTCGGAAATGTTATTCAATTTTAATCAATACCTCATTTTAATACGTCTTTCGTTACAAATTTACTACAATTTTTCTGAACTGCATCCACATGTTTACTTTATTTTAGCCTTTACCACAAACCGTACGTAGTTCACTATCACGACTTTCGCTTAACGACATCTACCGCAAACCATACGTATTCCAACATGTCGCACAACAACAAAAGCTATCGTAAAAAAAATTGACAAATCTGTTTTAACTTAAAAATAAATTGATATTCTTTTGAAACAAGTACAACTTAAAAGTAAGTCTTCTTCAAATGCCGGCAGTGAAACGCCAGAAACGTCCGGTCAAGAGTGTTGAAAGACTGTTTAGTTTGCTCAACCTGCTTTGCACGCCACAGAGAAACAGGCTTGGGGAAGCTACACTGAAGTCCCTGATCAGACTTTGTCTGCACACGGAGAGACTTGATGAAGAGGAGGTCACCAGAATAATTGATAAATTCGCTGAAAAGCCCAGAAATGTTGAACTTTGAACATGAACATAACATGTTTATGAATAAAAGAGTTTGAATTATGTTTTTCTCCCTCTGTATGGTGAATTATAGTGTTAAAACTTGATTTTGTACTGTTACTACATGTAGCTAAGCATAGAAATTTCCCCCTTTTCCCCTTTTAAGCGCGAATTTTTCACCTCTCAGGGGACTTGACCCGCTTCCCCCAAAACTGAAAAAAAAACCTGTATAGGGTAATCAATAGTGATAGGAAAAGAAGTAAGTAGGCAGAGTCAAGTTGATACGCATGATACAAGATTACTAAAACACTAAAACAATTTAGAATGTTGTTATCAATGACTTTATAGCAGTTTTTTTCTTGAAGAGTCATAACGCACCAAATAACATCATAAATATATGTAAAAAATAAACTGATTGGGGGCTTTCCTCCCTAACCCTCCCCCAACAGCCCGGGGCGTCCGCAAAAATTCCTGTGGAAAGCACTGGAAGCATGCGTGTAAATGATTTCACAACTGAATTATTCTTTATATATTAGCATGTGACTGATTTTTGTGTTAGGTGAAATACTCACTATTCAAATTGAATGAAACTGTGATTTTTTTTTTATATTGGGACTTAATTGCATAAACCTATTTAAATATGTTTCACGTCTTTTTGGTAAACAAAAAAGTTTTAGTGCTGATTTGGGACTGACACTCTTCATCGCATGTTAATGTACCATAAACTGAACCTGACTGATACATTTCATCAACAGTTTTAGATTTGTAAACGCCATACTATGACAACAGTAGGAATCAATGTCTTGTATTTGTTTTTGTAGTTCTTATTCTTTTACAGGAATGAATTCCTATAAGTTATTTTTTTCATTTTTCCAATTGCAACAATATTTAAACAAGCATTAAAAATCAAGTACTGTGGAATAAGGAAATACTGCACAGCAACCCTGGCCCTAAGGAAGGACTGATAGAAACAAAAGTTAACAATTGAGCCTGATGGCAATGAGTTGTTTCTACGTTATTTAAAATTATTTTTTGCACATTTGTTTTTAATCCAACCTATATTTAACAAACATCACAATTCAAGCTTCAAAATGGTGTACCTAATGGTTCCTGATGGGGATGGACAAGGACTATTTTGAATACTGTTGTTCATTTCTGGGATGTTGATTTTAAGCTGTGGTAAAACCTTCTTTCTGGGTGGACTAGCAGGAGGTGGAGGCTGGTGAACTGGTGGACTGACATCTTCAACTAACGACTGGAAACTGATCTTAATGTTGGTGCTGGGAAACCGTAACACACATCTACAAACAAACATCATATGTGAAGTGTTTCAAGATGATTACGAGTTTTACATTGCAACAACAACAGGTCTTTAACAGTTCTAGAAAGACTTACCTCAAAATCTAATTATCTGTTGTGTAAACAAACATCAAATACTATAGTTCTGGCTACCATAACTTTAAATGTCGCTTTTTATGATTTTTGACTGGCGCGACTTAATAGTTATGGACAAATCCCTTTAGGAAAGTCAACCAGAAATTCCCGAAAAGTTGACAGTTAATAAATACCGATCCAAAACAGCTTTTAAATGCTGTTATTGTCCCAAATCAACCACTTGATCGGAAAGATTGACATTTTTAACTTTTAACTGATATAATCTTTCACAAAATACTATCTTAAACATTTAAAATTTATCTATTCTGCTTTTACATATCGAGAAAAACAGCGATGTGTCAGACTTACTTGAAATGCGAATCTCCCGAGATTTCACGGTCATATGACGTTATTTCTATTTTTAGTAACATACCATGTGCTCAAGTGTTTTCAAATTCAGAATGACGTTTCCCGGTATTTTAGATTATTCTCGCTTGTTTTGTAAACAAATTGTAGTGTAAATACAAACTCAAAGTAAATATTATTTAAAACTACCGGATTCACACTGAAATCAGTCTTATAATCCCCCAGACGTAAGTTGTTTATCACAAATAATAGATTTCAGAAAACGAAAGTAATGTTTACAATTTCAGCAAATAATGTCAAGGTCGATCTGAAAGTATCGAAATGAAAACTCGTCACGTGACAAAGCGACAATGGCGTCAAAATTGTGAATTTCAGACTTATGAGAGTTATTTTCGTATTTTGTAAGATGCATTTGAAACATTTGAATCTTAAAACAATCCACGATGCAGTATTTTATATTAATTCACCAATATATGTAGAAATGTATCCAAGAAATTTAGCTTTCTTTGATTTATAGCGTGACATAAATATGTTATGACTCTGGTTGACTTTCGATACGGGGTTAGCTTCAGTGTACAGGTCTGTCAATACTATGTTATGGCACGCCTGAACCACAAAAATGAGAAAAACTAAGTTTAAGTTACTTAAACTAGGTTTTTCTCTACTTAAATTCAATTTAAGTTACTTAATTCGAATTAACGCTGCTTAAAATGAATTTAAGTAGTTTTTGTGGTTCCCGCGGCGTTAACGCTAATTAAAACACCGAAAATGCATTAACGGTGCTTAATGGTAATTTTCTTACTTAAGTTGAATTAATTCAACTTAACAAGGATTTTCTCTATCAATTGTACTATTTTCAATTAAGTTGCGTTAAAATAGGTTTTTCTACTTAAAATATGTTTTTAGTTACACGAATTCAACTTTAGTAAGGAATTTTACTTAAGTTGTAAAGTCGAATTGTTTTGATTGGTCAGTTAATGATCCGGAAGACCTAAGCCAATCAGAAACGTCGTAACAAACGTAAACAGGAAAGGATTTTCTTCTACCGCCATTTACAATTTTGCAATGGATCGGTTACAACGCAACTTAAGTAAAAATTTTATTACTTAAGTGATAATTAAATACAATTAACGATGCGAAAGCACTTAAATTAATTTTAAGCAGCGTTAAATGCAATT
Organism: Dreissena polymorpha; assembly: GCF_020536995.1. NCBI lineage: Eukaryota > Metazoa > Mollusca > Bivalvia > Myida > Dreissenidae > Dreissena > Dreissena polymorpha. Next base: position 22,527,583 of record NC_068356.1, on the reverse strand, counting down.
AAAGTAACTTAACGGTAATAAAAATCAATTTTTGTTGTTCGGGCGCACTTAACGAGTTAAACTAAGTTTTTCTCTGCTTAATTCATTTTTCTCACATAAATAGAAAATAACTCTTCTTAACTACTTAATGCATTTAGTAGCGTTAATTCGAATTAAGTTACTTAAATTGAGTTTAAGTAGTGAAAAACTAAGTTTAAGTTACTTAAACTTAGTTTTTCTCTTTTTTGTGGTTCAGGCGTGCCATACTATGTAAACTGTACGCTGAAGTTTCTTTAGCTACAAATACTAGTGTATCAAAATGTGAATCTGCATGAATATATTGATGCGTTAAATTCATTTCGAAACTATTTTGATAAGTTTCATACTTTATCCGAGCTGATTTCATGCCATAACACATTTCATGCAAACACCATATCAAATTTTGCTTTGTTTACACATGCCGCCATGTCAGATCGACCACATGGTAACATGAACTTCCTTGACAAATCAAAATGTAAACAATCATTTTTAAAGGCAAAAATAAATGTAAAACCTCATTTCTCTGTACCGTCAATCATGCTATTATGAAGTTTAAACATTTAGGAGCAATATATAAGAGCGAGCTGCAGTTTTTGTTTTGGGTTATTGTTTGTTTTTGTCTTTCAATCGGGACACTTACGATCTGGGAAGTTGAAGAGGCGGTGCTCCTTTTCGCTGGAAAATTCCATCAATGAAAACACCATTCTTTCCGTTACACTTCATGAAAAAGTTCGGGTGGTCAAATGTTATTTCAAGATGCACACGAGAAATAAAGCTCGAATGACCCATGTTTACGTCTACTTCGCCCTTGCTGCTATTGCGGCCGATCGTTACGCGTGTTTTTCTCATATCAAACTTAAAATCACGTCCTTCCAAACGCGCAATTGAGGTTGCTCTCGGCTCCGGAGCCCATTGAATATTTGACGGACTTGCCGGCGCTGACTTGAGCGATAGCAAAGCCCAGACATCATTTTCTGACGCTTGTTGTACAGACATCACGAGGTTGATCTACCACAAAGATGGCAGCCTAGCAAACAGTCACCTCGTGCCTCGCTGTTTACATCTGGTTTTTACCCAGAATGCATTGTAAAAATGTCTACAGTCTGTTCCAACTACGGCCTTCTGCTATGAAAACTAGAAAAAGAGTAAATAATTTGTAATGTTGTATAATATATGAATTTATAAATAGGTCTTAAAATATTATTTTGATGTAACCAATCACAAAATTCTAACGTTAAGGTCGCTTTAAGAAAATGGTTTACATAATGGAAACTGACTATAGTGTTCGCTTTTCAACTTGCAATGTTTACCACCACACCATAATAATATTTACATTTCGATGCACACATAATTGTGCACGGTTAGCGGCAACACATCTTTCTATGGCCAGATTTGCATTATGGAACTAAACAACAGCCACTTATTTGTATAGACAAATGAGTACGCATTTACGTTTGAAAAAAACTAAAACAATTATTATTTTTGTTAACTAGTACGGATCAGTTTTGGCGCGAGTGCAGACGAACATTTGTTCAGCTACTATCGCTTGTGTTCAGCACCTGTATTTCGAATACATCATACTAAACATTGAAGTATGTCATTCCAACATTTCTGTTAGCAGACTATCTGCATTTATGAAAAAGAAAGCCCCGTATTATATAAAACAGAAATGAGTCGCACATTTTAGAAACGATTGGCCTGTAGCCAGTGTTCAACAATTGCATAATGTATGATTAACCGCATGTGAAATAAAACATGATTTTTTGTGATCACTTATCGTGCTCAGAACAGTCATCGAAGCGCTGAAGGCACTGAAGTTGTTCGCTATTATATAATCTACGCAACTCAGGTTTCAAAATTATGGTAGACTATATAGCTTTTTATATCGCAAGTTTGAAATGAACACAACCCATTCAAATTTATAAAGAGTGTGTCTTAAAGCGCAGGTCGAGATGTGTGTGCACATTTTATCCTCATATTTATGTTATAGAGATAACTTAGACAAACTAACAACAATATGTCTTTTTTTTCGCAATTGGTTGCTGCACTGGCAACCATCTTTAGAATTTTGGCTGCCTTGCTAAAGAATAACACGCCTAGAATCATGTACATGTTGTGTTATGTCAGGTATGTGTATACCTGGTTATGTGTATCTTATACTTTATCTTTTTTTCTTTAAATTATTGAGCAACAATATTGCCCACATGACAGACTTTTAATGCATAATGTCTTGTTGTGAGCCGGAATTGCACCATTTACTAGGCCTAATTGATCCACAATTGCCAATTTGTATTCTATGTTTGATTGGATTGAGTTGTTCAAGCTTTGAAAAAGCTAGTTGCCCTGCTTTTAGCCCAACTGTAACCAACTTTTGAAATTATTTTCCTGGGCTTAAATCTTCTGGACCAGGCTAACACACGCCGGGTATGCGGATACTTTGATAACAGATGGCACTTCGATACCAGATAACAACAAAAGCCACTTCAGCTTTTTTGCATTTATGTTCTGTTCATTTGGTTTTCAGACACGTAACATTATTTGATCGATTAATGGTATAGTACTTCGTATTGCGGAGCAAGAAAGTCGTGAAAAAGCAGTGGATTAAAAAAAAATCATCGATAATCATCGTGATTTCGATGATCAGTACGTATTTCAACAAAATAAAAATACTTGGAAATAAATTAAGAACGTGCCAACTTATCGAAATAAAATATCAATATGTCCATTAATGTTACAACATGTTAAATTTTAGTTAAATAATGTATTTGAGGAAAAATCAAATGTTTTAAGAGTCGGATGCCAAATTTTCATGGACACTTCTTTTACCGATCATCGCAAAGACAATGGCACTTCGATTCCAGATAACTCGACACTTTTTACCAGATATAACACACTCTTTTTAGTGAATAAAAAATGCAGAATTCGCTGTGGAATACTGCTATAGTAAGCAGGCAATAAATAAAAATGTATGTACTGACGTAAATTTAAAACGAATTACCGAAATATTTTCTTATCCCTTTGGAATATGATAATAAAAGGGAAAGGGAAGTGTAAAGGGAAGTGCTTCCTATAAGTAGGGCTCAATACAAAGTGAGTTTTCCAATCTCTTTTAAATTTTGTGGCTACGCATTAGTATCGTCTTCATGGTGCGATTCTAATGAGCACCAATGACAAAGGATTTTATGAGGTGTATTGGCCGCTTTAAGACCCCTTGTCCTCCTATAAGTTCAATTGAACACAGTCGTGTTGATCCACATGATCCGTTGTATTTTCAATTCTCTTAATCTCAATTTATCACTTAAAAACAAGTTTATTATTTAGACAATTATTTTCGGTCGTCACTTAAATTATATTAATTCAGAAATAAGCATTTGAATCTTATTTAAAATGTGCACTTATAATATTAATTATATAAATTAATAGTAATAAGATTTTTGAAAACGAACAACGCCATTGGTTATATTTTACATGTGTATTTAATAACGTTATGCATAGATTCCCAATGTGTCGGGCTTGACAATGCAAATTGATTCGTACTTCAAATGTTTGGTAAGAATAGCAATAATTTACATAAATGCATTTCAGGTAGAAGATAAAACTCGGTTATCAGAGTGCCCAATTTGTTGAAAGTCTCTGTTATTCGAAGTGCCCTATATCGGGAATCAAAGTATCCGCAACTTCACGAATACCACCTAATAAAACATGCTCTATCTCCGTTTATATTTCATTGAATACTATCAAAATTTCAGTATATAAAGCACAATGATTACTCTACATGCTGGAATATCAAACAATTTCTTGCAACATTTCTAAGTAGTTTTTTTTTTGTTGTTGAAATGTTTACTGTTCATCCAGTTAATGCTGTTTTCCGACCGATTTTCTAAAAAAAAATTGGGGGGGGGGGGGGGAATCTACCATTCTTCCGTGATGTTTTTCTTTGCAATAGAAAAGTATTAAATAGATCTAAACAGTGGTCTAAACAATAAACTTTTATTCCAGGGGTCAGTGGTTCGAGCCCACTTGAGGGTAACTTGTTTTCTTTAATTTTATTCTGTTTTTTTTTAATGGAGCTTTTAAGATTCAATGTTTACAAATTAAGCAATTAATGACAAACTGTGGAAAGATTCATTTTAGATGTTTATTTAAAAATACCTCAAGGTAAAAATTTAGAACTCATTGGTTGTTTATTTGATTTATAAGTGATTTTGTTTATTTGCCTTGTCAGCGAGGTTACTTTGAAGTTATTATCACTTTTATCCTTTTTTTCTTATCATTAATAAAAAAAGATAAGTTAAGCTTCATTTTGGGCAAAAGGGCTTAAAGGGGCCTTTTCACAGATTTTGGCATATTTTGAAGTTTGTCATTAAATACTTTATATTGATAAATGTAAACATTGGATCTTAAAAGCTCCAGTAAAAAATCAAGAATAAAATTTAAAAAAGGGAAAAAAAGTAGCCGGTACCAGGGTTCGAACCAGTGACCCCCGGAGTCCTGGAAATAGTCTGAAGTAAAAACGCATTAGCCCTCTCGGCTATTCCGCCGGGTACGTACATGTAAGTATTTTATACCTTATATAAGCAATCTTCGTAGTTTCGTAAATTTAAACGACAACAACAGAACTCTCCAAATTATTCAATCGTTTCGCGTTGCAACGCTCTATAATTTTTAGGTTTTCAAATCGTCAAAAGATACATATAATGGCTATATTGGACTACGGTAAATGTTCAGTTATACTGTTTCCTCACAAATATCATAACTAAAACGAAAATTTGCGAAACTGAAACAACTTTTTTCAATTTTGTCAATTTACCAAACCGTGAAAAGATCCCTTTAATGCATATACATTAACTAATCTTATTTGACATGCATTAAGCCCCGTTTTCATGAAAGCAGCCAATGTGTACAGATTTCAATGATAAACTGGTCAATGTCGCCGCACAAGCTGTTAAACACTCGACTGGCCAATGTCGTCGCACAAGCTGTTAAATACTATTGATAACATACACGCTGTCTGCAGTGTACCAGTGGTGCAGTATACACAGGCAGTAGTTATCGTTCCTAGCGTAGTTAAGAGCAGACTGACTTGCAAAACTCCCTCTACACAGGGACCTATACAAACAAATTTGTTTGTTTATGTCAAACAAATTTGTTTGTTTATGTCCCTGCTCTACATTAGTTGCCCGCTAGCGCGAACAACTAAAAACCCACTGAAACACCATCCGTAGCAATTAAATATTGTAAGTGTATTTTCGACGCAATTCGTGCATAAATAATATCTCAACAATGTACAGGCTGTTTAGAATTTTCAAGTATTCATGTCGAGCGAGGCCGACTATTTGATACCATGGGACTCTGAAGGAAACTAATCGAATATACCGGTATATAACTTTTTCAGTCTATCGTGCATCTGATTGATTGGTTAACAATAATAGAACAAGTTGCTTTAAATATATACAATACGAGATATGGAGGGGACTTCAGGCTTAAATAGTTATATCAAACTAACTTTCTCGGCTTCAATGGAGCTAACGCTCGATAGGTAATTGTTGGCTCGGTTACTACTTAAATCTTCCGCGGGTACTCTTAAGAATTCTTAAATCTACCCCGTACACGGAAAATATACAAACACGTTACCGGGAATTCTAACACTAAATTGGTCGTTGTCGGCTTTTTTTTTCCCCAAATTTTATTATGTGTATATTTATTCAAATATTTTGTAAAATGGCCTAAATATTATCGTCATTCATACTCAAAGAATGTTGAGGCAAGTTTTGCTCCAAGACAATTTTGTTTTGTATTCCGTAGAGCGTTTAACGACATCGGAATATAGGCGGGAATAAAACGAAGATAAATTTAAAATTGAACGGGTACGTTTTATTATATTTTCCGTACCCGGGTACATGTAAGTATTCTTAAAGGAGAAATGCCGTTCTTTTTAAAACCAGTAAAACCCCTTTATTTATCGAATTTAGTATACATAAAAACATGTCAATTTGACGTCACCGCCAAAATAGGTGTCAGAAATATCCGCACGGTTTACGGAAAACAAAATCATTTTATGTATCAAAATGTGTGCTGCAATTTTTCTCCATGATTCCATTCGTTTTATAATATATGTGTTAATAAAATGGCATTGTATCGTTATCAAAACGTTATTTCTTCTGTATGAGAACCCGGGGTACATGTAAGTAGTACCCGAGCCTACAATGACCAATCGAGCGGAGCTAACCTATGTCTCAATTAGGCTCATGAACGAAGATCTTGGCTTCAACGACGCCGCCGACTGCCTCAATTGACTTCTCTTCCCAACCAACCCAAAGCCTCGAAATAACATGTAACCATGAACTTCCGTACACACGCCCTTGGTAAAGCCTCTTCTTCTCATCAAACGTGGTTTTACGCAATCCATAACTTAAGCTCGATTGGTCATTGTCGGCTCGGGTACTACTTACATGTACCCCGGGTACTCTTAAATATACTTTCATGTGCCCCGGTACGGTAAATAAACTTAAAGGTCAACAGAAGAAATCTGACTAACTGTTCATATTTTATAAAGTAATACCATATTATAACAACAAAGTAAAAAAATAAAATTTAAAAAAAAAAGTTAGAGCTAAAGAAACGATGATTTTGATGATCGGGAATTTCCGTAACGCGTTCGGCAATTTCCGCCGCTATTTTACCCCGATGACGTATGTGTGCACCACTGCGCATGACGAATATTCCCATGTTATGTACAGTATGCACTGAAGCATGCAAATTTCCCTCAAAACTTCAAGGATTACAAGACTGTGTTGATCATTCACTTGCATATACTTAATTTATAATCTCTTTTGTGTTGATTACGAGTCGAACTTTTACATGACATTGAGGATTTACTGATTTACAAGATGGTTCAATGTGCAGCGTTTGGCTGCAATGCTCGTTCTGAAAAGCAAACGGAGAAGTAAGGATTCTTCGGCTTCTCAAAGGACGAAAGTATTAAGCGGAAATGGATTCTATCCGTGAATTCACGAAGGATTATCGACGGAAAGGTGGTGGACTTTACGCCAAGCAAATATGCAAAACTCTGCATAAAACATTTTGAAGATAAGTGCTTTGTCCACCCCCCCCCCCCCCCCCCCCGAGTGTGATGGCGAGTGCGGGCTTTGGGATGAGACTGTCGCTGCATCCTGATGCAGTGCCAACTTTGTTCCCTGACACGGACAACTTCAAGGCATTACAGCCGAAAGCCCTAAGGCCAGACGAGTTAGGAGCCCCCAAACGGAAACGTGACAACTATGGTGCTTTTGCCAAGAGAAATCGCAAAACGGTAAGAACTTAATTAATAAGGTCAATGATCAGATATGCATCTTAATACCACAAGTTCTATGTTACTAGTATTTCAAAAAGCTCAAACACTGACAATGTAAAAAATACTTTTGAATTAAAAATCATTGTATGTAGTTAGAATAGTTGGCAGCTAGTAACCAAACTGACTTTGGCAGTACAGCAAGATCTAATTATTTATTGTATGTGTTTTGACAGGCATCAGTTTGAAATCGACACATTTCGATCTTAATACAAATGTGTATCTATCTAAATATACTACTAGTCGACACAATTAGCATTTCAAGCAGTGGACACTGTTGAGTCCATTTCCTGGGAAGAACCAGTACTTGGTGTCTATGGAGGAGATAATGAGAAAGATCCCTGAGTAGAGAGCGAACCCAGGAACTCCCGATCGCTAGACGGACACCGCATCCACTACACCACCGTGACCTCTTACTGTTTTCCACCACGGTTAATTAAGCTCAAGTTCTAATGTAAAGCAGTTGCTGACAAGCCATATTTTCTACCTATTTACCAAAAATTCAATTAATAATGTGTTGCTTATCTTTTTATTGTTTAAAATGTGAAAACGCAAGGGCTTTTTAGTAAATACATTCAGACTTCCAATAATGTATTAATGCTGGTTTAGAAAAAGAGATGATAAGTTAGAAATAGTGTGCCATTTAACTGTTAAAAGAATAAAAAAGAAATTTGAATTAGTAGCCGACAGGTGTTTTATTATTTATATACCATTTATTCTTCATGTAGTGTGAATCATAAAATGCATCTTGATTTTTTTGTGTTTTCATAAATTGAACAGCAACTGATTCTAGTACTTAGTAGCTGATGGCTATTTAGGCTACTGGTAGTGCCATGATAATTTAAATAACAGTTCAATTTCAGTCTTCAGGGTAATATATTTAGCCAAAATCATTGTTCTATATTAGAAACAGGAGAAAAATCCAATAGCCTGACTATATAAATTATTAATTTCTAGAAGCCCAAATAACATCTTACCAGACTCGGGATGTCTGGCTTATAATTGAAGACTGAATAAATGTTATATTTTCAAATTAATATTGTTACATGCATTAATTGCATTGGAAACAGTTTTCAGTGTAATAAACTCATTTTGCTCCTTATGGGCTTTAGCCATTTTGAGATTTCATTATAGCATTCAATGTACTAAAGATGTGTTGTTTGATTAATTTCTGAAGTGGAAAAAAGAAAAACATGTAGTTTTACTATTATGAATACAAAGTTTACTTTATTTTACAATTTTGTGTTACAAATCTTGTAGAAAATAAATGACAGCATTATAATATGTGTAAAATTAAATAAGCTTTTTTCGGGTTATCATTTTTATATTTTATTTATAAAGTTGCTTCAATTAGGTGGTTTCTGTACAAAATAAGTGGGATCCAGACATAAGCCCCCCAGGACAAAACCCCCCCAATGAAAAAATGAACATTTGGACAATTGCCCCCCAGAAGAAATGACAGGTAGGATATAAGCCCCCCAGTGCTTATTTTGCATCTGGACATTTGCCCCCAGTGCTTATTTTAGAAGTGGACATTTGTCCCCCAGTGCCTAATTTTAAACGACATTACTTGATTGAGCAGATAATCATGCCCAATTATCACCACCTTTTAATCCTTTTGATTGATTAAATACAGAAGCCTTTAATTTTCATTAACTAGTATATGATCAAAGCCACATGCAACACCACTAACAAGCTGATAATCCTTTTGATTGATTAATTAAAAAACAATTCAAATTCTTTAAGATGTTTGTTTTACCTAAGATTAGGCAATTAAAGTGAGTTTCTGGACCTTTTTTATTTCGAATTATAATGATCCAAGTTTCTATGATTATATATTTATGAGATATGAAATAATACTGAATCCAAATACAGAGATATACTAGTCTAATGGAAACAACATATGATATTAGCACTGGGGGGCAAATGTCCACTCCTAAAATAAGCACTGGGGGGCAAATATCCAGATGCAAAATAAGCACTGGGGGGCTTATATCCTACCTGTTATTACTACTGGGGGGCAATTGTCCAAATGTTCATTTTTTCATTGGGGGGGTTTTGTCCTGGGGGGCTTATGTCCTACAATCAAAATAAGATGGTCACTAAACTAGCTGAATTTTTGCAAATCACCATGCCAACAAGGCACCAAGTTGGCAGAATGTGGTGTATTACCACCCTACAGCTGCCATAAATCAAGCTGGTGTCATAAAATAGATGGTCCTCTTTGTTTCTGTAAAGTCAAGTATTGTTATCAGTGATCTACTGTTATCAATTGTATTTGAATAGAAAGTAATAAAATAAGCAGATTATCAGACTGCAGTAATCATAACAACTGAATATACAACATACTGCACTAGTAGATAGAACAGTATTTATAAATAGAATAGGAAATAAATTGCAAAAAATATAAATAACATTTTAATTTTGAACAACAGCAAAAAATATAAATAACATTTTAATTTAGAACAACAATCTACACTCCTATTCTTGTCTCTTGTCTTTATGCTTTCTTTTAATTTAAACACTGTATTATTTTAATTGGGATATTTTTTTTATATATTGTATTTATTTAGTTTGACAAATTATAATTAAAACAGATACTTGCATAAATACTGGCATCATTTAAATAGATTTCTTCAAAACTTGATTTTTTTATTAATTAAAAAACAAATCCTAATGAAATGAGCTATAATGCTGCGCATGGACACAGTTTTAAAATACAGTTAAAATGAAAAAAACAACAACCATTTTTAATGAAATAGTCATGGAAAATTGCTTACCGGTATAAAGCTTTAATTAAAGATACTAATACTATATTGCAAAAATAAATGTAGATCATGAAATGAATAGTTTTGTTTGAGAAAATCACCAAAATGATGTCCATTCCCTGTTTGATGTCTTATTCTCAATTCACATAATACAGTGTTTTTAGAACACATCATGACTTGCAGTTGACCCCTATTGATTTTGAGGTCACTAGGTCAAAGGTCAAGGTCATGGTGACCCCAAATAGTAAAATGGTTTCCGGATGATAACTCAAGAACGCATACGCCTAGGATCATGAAACTTAATGGGTAGATTGATAACGACTCGCAGATGAACCCTATTGATTTTGAGGTCACTAGGTCAAAGGTAAAGGTTATGGTGACCCGAAATAGTAAAATGGTTTTCGGATGATAACTCAAGGACGCATATGCCTAGGATCATGAAACTGCATAGGTAGATTGATCATGACTCGCAGATGACCCCTATTGATTTTGAGGTCACAAGGTCAAAGGTCAAGGTCACGGTGACCCGAAATAGTTAAATGATTTTCGGATGATAACTCAAGAACGCTTTTGCCTAGGATCATGACACTTTATAGGTACATTGATCGTGGCTCGCAGATGACCCCTATTGATTTTCAGGTCACTAGGTCAAAGGTCAAGGTCACAGTGACAAAAAACGTATACACACAATGGCTGCCACTACAACGGACAGCCCATATGGGGGGCATGCATGTTTTACAAACAACCCTTGTTTCATTTACATTTATCGGATTATATATTTAACATCCGATTAATGTAAATGAAATGATTATGAAATTTTGTTCAATGACATGTGTTGCCATGAAAGTTGGACTATTACTTGTCTTTAGGCTCGAAGGCGCACAAGGAATTACTGTTGGTCATCGGAAGCAAGTGTCTTCTCTCTGACATTCGCATGCTGTCACCAGCTGAACAGACCTCGATGCTGGAGGCTCAGCACAAGGTGGTCTGCCAATTTGCGCCAAAATTTGTCTGCTTTTCATACGCAGCAATGAAACAGAGGTATGAATTGTGATCGATTAATATTATATCTACAGAAGAGCTAGCGCAGGCATGTTGTTTTTGTCTTTCATAGTCCAGTGGTAATAATTTATAAAACTACAACTTTAAGGCAAAAATTAGTTTATTTCCTACACGATTGATAAATATTTGTGCAAGTTTAATGAGAACAACATTTGATTATGATGCGGTTTGGGGTTTTTTACATTCGGCATTAGTTGTGGAAATTCTAACAACCAAAAATATGATATTTAATTCGAGTAAAATTAATATCCTAGTTGACTAATAAAGATTGTCATTTGCAGTTCATAAACCATCAAGTGCCCATGAGCATATGTCCATAATAAATATGCATTAGTTGTGAAAATGATTTTAGTTCCTTTTTATGCCCGTGAAGGTGGGCATATAGTGATCGCACTGTCCGTCTGTCTGTCTGTCTGAAATTCCGTCACACTTTGCGTTTAGGTTTTGAAAAATGTGGAAAAACACTGCGTTCAGGTTTAGACAAATTTGGAAAAAGGGGGCATATGTCATCCTATGGTGACAAGCCTTGTTGTTATATGAAATAGTAATTGTTGATATAATTTGTGATTAAAGGCTATTTTTTGTAATCCAGATTGCATCTGGCAGCCCTGCATTCCGTTTCTAATGCGCACAGGAAACATGCAGAGACGAAGAACTGCGAAAAGCGCTACAGGATTTCGTATCCAAAGTACTAGGCGGGACACCATGTCGTGAAACCTGTCAAAGAGGCCTGCAATTATGGTAATGGTCCTTCTAAGCAAAATAGAAAATTGGCATTCTAATATATAATATACAAAAACCTAACAGTGAAACTGACTAAATTGACTGTTGTTGTTGTTTTTTATGCATAATATGTGTATTTTTATTTATTTGTTCAATGTGCATAGTTTAACCAAGTAGTAAAAAATAAATTGTTGATGCTTTTTTCAGATTATGTCACAGAGCTCATGGTTGAATTGCTGCAATTAAAACAACAGTTCAATAGCACCCGGATTGCTAAGCCGGCATCTTCTTCCATTCTGTTCTCTCCACCACCATTAGCATCATCTGCGAAGAAAATTTTAAAGAATGAAGCAGTGCAGTTGCACCGCTCTAGGTTTAATTAATTACAGTAATTGGAAACAACTTGGCATGCCATTTGTCATGTATTGCTCCAGCTGGGTTTAGTGTACGTGCGTAAGGTGTCATCCCAGATTAGCCTGTGCCATATATGTTTGTAATTAATTAAAAAAATCCTCGCGCTGGAAAGATGAGACAAAGCGTGCGCAAAATATCTCGTCCCATATTAGCCTGTGTCCCTGATAAGACTGTGCAGACTCGACGTGAAAACATGATATGCCCCAAGTTTTATATGACAATGTCTACGAATGTGCCCTAATGACAAATTAGAACCTAGCTGAAGCACGTATTGTTTCAAATTAACATAGCAACTACAATGATTTTTTTGAAAAATGTGAATGTATTATTTTGACAAATATGCTGTAATAATAGTTTATCCATTGTGTGCTATACTGTTATTATAAAAATGTTAATGTCAACACCTTTATTTTTAAATGTTGGGACCATGTAGTGTTTTTTGTGTGATAGTATTGGTCTGTAAAAGATGTTTTAAAAGTCATTTTGTTAAAGGTACTTAATTTGACTCCATGACAAGATGTATTGCAACATTGTGCTAGTAAAGCTCATTTACTTATTCCGTCCAGTTTTCTAAAACTTGTCGTCAGGTTACAAGTTGTTCTGTTGTTGTGTCTGTGGTAATTTATATTTTTAGATGTTGCAATAAACTTGTATGCAACATATATATTGTTGTGTTGGAATGTTTTCTCCATTTCAAAAACATCGAGAGTAAAAATTTGACATGCTATTTCTCATTAATAATATTAAGTCACCTCGCTCGTGGAGAGTTTAGAAAAATTCATATTTATATAAAATCAAGACTAATTATTAAAAAATATTTATTAAAAAACAACAGAAATGAGATCATTCAAACTTTGAAGTGAATGTCGACGTAAATGAGATCAATTTACCATAAATAAAAAATCGTGTGCAGGGAACACATCGGGTTTCAACAAAATGGCCATGTCAGGATACTAGCAAAAGAAATAAAACATCTATTCTCGGTCATTTAGTATTAAATGACACGACCATTTACGTAAGAATTATTCATTTCAAATCAACAGTATTTATTTCAACTAGTACGTTGTTGAAGTGTTGAACTTGAACGGTTAGTAAATTTGGACAGGCATTCGTACGTCGATCAGTTTCAGGGAATAATTATATCTTTTCAATGTGCCAATTATATTTGTCTGATTAAATTATAATAAATTACTTAAACAGTCAAGATGCGATGTCCTGTGGATGTGTACTATGAAAAATAAAAACACGTTATATGACGAACTTTAAAAAGACAAAAGCTGATACCGTTTCCTTTGTTATGAACTCGTAGCAAGTGGTTAACTCATACGTCACTTCCGGTTGAAACAAAAATGTCGACTCGATCACGAAGTGCGAAAAATCGGCATAGTTATCGGCTGTATACTCGCTGAATACGATGGTTTTAATCGAATTATGATATGGAAATGCATTTAAACGTTATAATCTCCCATAATATTGGTGTATTTCAGGATTTTTTAGTCGGGTCCGTTGATCTTTAAACTTACCCGGTAGATATTAGACTGTACCCGAGTTGTATTCCCGTCCAAAATCCGATGTCGTAAAACGCACTCAAACGTTAAAACGATCTTGTTTATCTTAAACAAACTTCTCTTTTAATAAAACTGCATGAACATGCTTTTTGAGTATTAGTTTCGATAATATAGAGACCATTTAACAGAAAATTTGACATAAATGCCAACATAATTAATTAAAAATAAATAGCCGACAACGACCGATTTTAAAATAGCGGTAAAATTCACGGGTGCGTTTTAGTTTATTTTCCGTACCCGGGGTACATGTAAGTATACTTTAGAGTACCCGGGGTAAATGTAAGTCTATAGTGACCAATCGAGCATAACTTAACCCCCAGACATCTTAAGGACTTTTTCAATAGAAACTCTTCTGTTCGGGCGGCTGCGTATGAACTTTATCTAATGAAGTCACTCAAGTGCGCATTTTCCATTTACTTATCGGGTCATTCGTTTCAAAATATATTAAACGCCTATTAAGTCATGCTTTATTTTTTAGTAATAAAAGGTATTTTTAAATGTGATAAACGTTATCGAACGTATGAATATGTCATGACTCAAACCTCACATCGGCATGATTTCTTTGTTGCATGTGTGCGTTTATGTGAAGTAAATCGTCTTTAATCCGACCTGACATCCAAATAGTTCAATCTAAATATGTCTTTGTATAGATTTCAAGCGATCGAAACATTTAGTCTTGTACTGTATGAAACAACTCGATCACAGCTTTGTTTCGTTCTATGCCAGAAACCCTTTGTATACGGGCGCGTGTCCTCCTTTTTATAAGTCTTTAAAATAATTCAAGTATCACCAAGGACCTATACAAACAAATTTGTTTGTATAGGTCCCTGGTATCACCCAAAGCTGATCTTACCACAGCATTGTTCATTCCTCAAATTATCAAAAATCCCAAAGTACATAAAATAAAGAGAAACCAAAATCAAAATAAGGCATGATAGCGCAGTGACAATGAGTAAAAAAAGCCTTGCTGGCATCTTCTTCAGTCCATCCGTGGATCGTTTGTACGTGTCCCATAATTAAGAATAACATTACAATTGATCTGATTAAACGAAAACAATCATTAAAAATGATCTATTGCCAATGTAACTTATTGTCGAGCATCAGACATCCGACAATCGAAAACGAAACCGAACTTTTTTGCAAGAGCGTTCACTTGTAAAAACTGATCAATTTTTACAAGGGAGACGAATCGTACACAGCGCACCTGCTTTTGGATGCTCAAAGGGAGAGAATTTCAATATAGGTGGCGTTGTTATGTCGCCATGATTGTTACCTCTAGCAACCAATAGTTCGAAGCAGTGTGTGCAGTTGGAGGTTGACAATTTTTTTAATTTGCCTCCTTAAGTTAGCAATGGAATCACAACACCAAGAAGAAACGTTTGAAGTTCCGAGGCTTCAATTGGAATCTGTTGTCGGATTTAATGGTAATACTAATAGTATAAAGTAAATGTTTTGATGTGTAATTGTAATAAACAAGTGAAGTGTGTTTAGTTTTCGTGTTTCAGTTTGTTAGGCGTTGTTTAATGTCACATTTGATTTTTGAACCATTATTTACTGGTTTTGTGTGTTATGTGGAATTATTCGTTCTAAGTTAAACGTATTTTAGTAACGTTCATCTTTCAAATTTTCAAAAATAAACATTTTAATAACTCGATCTGACTCTTATGTTAAATTAGTATTGGAAAGGAGTTGACTCTATAATGTTTCAATTCTTCAGTAATCAGTGAGATTGCACTAATATCCCTTTCTGAAAATGCACTTAAATGCTCACTTAAATAATCATTCTTCCCACATGTAAGAACCAGTCACCTGTTTTAACTCAAGTTTGTATGTGTTTGTGTTCCAGTGGTTGTGGGTTTCAACCCCATACCATTTCAACATTTGCTCATTAGTTTACTGAAATAGATTTGTATACTGGTACATAAAAAATGAAGTTTTGGAGGAGGCATATCAAGAGTAACTCTGTTGGCTGGTCTGTACATTAGTCGAGGAGAGACGCACGCAACCGGAAGTGTCGTGTTTTTTAACAGCGGCAACTCGCACTAATATTTTTCAATAATTAAATTATTCTCAGTGTTGGTAAACCCCAGAAAGTGTTTCTTAACCAATCCATACTTTAACACATAAGCCCAGTATTTAACGTAAATATGTCTGACTAAACCACTCAGGTAGGCTGGTAACCACCCCTGACTTCTGTCCACGCTTCCAGAAAATTCCAAGATGGCGGCCAGTTTGGCCAAATCAACGGAACACACACCTATCCTGCTGAAATTCTTGCTCTTGATTATATTGCTTTCCTACGTAACCAAATCGTACCCATCTGCACATCATAACAAAACAACATTGATCGGAACAGGATTGAAAGTATTTCCACCAAGAAACTTCTCATTTGGCAGTACAATGAACATATCTTTGAAAGAAAAACCTTACACGTCGAGACAACGTAAGTGCCTTATGACATTATTAATACTCTTGTCAGGCGACATTGAATAAAACCGGGGCCCAGGAAACAAATCTATATTCCCCTGTGGACTATGTGACGACCCTGTGAACTGGTCCCAAAAAGGCGTATGCTGCAATAACTGCAGTATTTGGTATCACAAATCATGTGAAGATATTGGCACCAAAACAATGTCTCACTTGGAGAAATCGCAAGTAGTCTGGTTGTGCTGCAAGTGTGAAAGCATAAATGTGGACAGTTTTACTTTTAACAGTTTTGAACTCTATACAACAAACTTTTTCACTCCACTCTCAGTTTCGAACTCTACAATGGAGTCAGTATCATCATCGTGTTTTGATCCTCCGCATACAAGCAGTCCACTCAACAGTAACAAACGAGACCACATATACTCGCCCGGAAACACTGTATCACCACCACGGACTAGCTCAAGAAATTACTCCAGTACATCAGCTGACCCTGAACTTGGGAGACTACCACTACCAACAAACATTCGATTGTTAACCGTGAACTGTTGTAGCGTACGGACAAATAGCTCATCATTTAAAGCATCTTTGGACTACATAAAGCCAGACCTTGTTTGTGGTACTGAGTCTTGGCTACGAGGCATCAAACCAAGAAAAGATCCGGAGCCAAATGCTATCAAGAACTGCGAGGTATTTCCAGAAACTATAACCGTCCACAGAAATGACCGGAATATACAAACGGGTGGAGGTGTATTCACAGCATTGCGTGAAGGCATTGTAATGGACGCACTACCTGACCTAACAAGTGAATGTGAAATTGTGTGGTCCAAGGTCAAAGTAAGAGACACCAGGGATATTCTCCTATGCTCCTTCTACATGCCCCATAGAAATATGAATGACATCAAAGAACTAGACATTGCATTTAATAGACTATCCCATAACCAAAAAGACAAAACCATCATACTAGCCGGAGACTTTAATTGCCCTGACATAAACTGGCCACACCAAACTGTATCCAAAGACGCACCAGACAGAGAAATCCAACTAGCACTCATTGATTTCGCCATCGAACATGGTCTCTCACAGATACACGATCAACCGACACGAAACGATAACATCCTAGACCTCGTGTTTACAAACAACCCCTCACTGGTTAAAACATCCACATCAGTACCAGGTATTAGCGACCATGCTATGATTGTCACAGAATTTAATATTATCCCCCATGTGATCAAGCAACATCCTCGAAAAATATATCAATACTCTAAAGCGAGTTGGCCAACCATATCTGAAGCCACAAAGGAACTATCATCCACCATATAAGCATCTAACCCATCACTACCAATTGAAAACCTTTGGGAAACATTAAAGTCAGGAATTCACAAAATTGTAGACAAACATGTTCCATCCAAAATGTGTAAACACCGGAAATTCCTATCCTGGTTCAAGAAAGATCTACACAGGATGACAAAGCGCAAAGCAAGACTTCACAAGAAAGCCAAGATAACCAACAATTTGGACACCTACAAGCGCTACCAAAAACACTGCAAGAAGGCTTTTAAAAAGGCTGAAATTGATTACATAAACAACACCATACAAAGCGGACTAGACGAAAACAACACAAAGCCATTCTGGAGATATGTTAAGTCACGCCGCCAAGACAACACAGGCGTAGCACCGCTTAAAAAATTGGGTCAACTTATGAATGATAGCAAAACAAAGGCACAGATACTATTAGACCAATTCAGCTCAGTTTTCACCAAAGAAGATAAAGATGGGGTGTTACCCAACCTTAACAAGAAAACAAGATCAATACCCCCACTACACATAACAGAGGAAGGCGTAAAGAAATTACTTTCTGATTTGAACATTTCCAAAGCTAGAGGCCCAGACAGTATCCCAACCATTGTTCTCAAGAACTGTGCAGCTGAACTAGCCCCAGCCATGCAATATATCTTCCAGAAATCACTGGACCAAGGGACGCTACCAATTGACTGGCGGAATGCAAAAATCGCCCCTGTCTTCAAAAAAGGAGATGTTCACTTGGCAGAGAATTATCGACCTGTGTCTCTAACTTCAATATTATGCAAACTTCTCGAACACATAATCTGCAAACATATACTTAACCATCTAGAACAAAACAAAATACTTACTTCACTCAACCACGGCTTTAGATCTGGCTATTCCTGCGAAACGCAACTTATTACAACCATCCATGACCTCCTAATTAACTACGACAAGGGAAGCCAAATAGACATGGCCATACTCGATTTCTCGAAAGCGTTTGACACTGTCCCACACGAGAAGCTCCTGAATAAACTTTCCGGTTATGGCATCGATGGCCCACTGAATACATGGCTAAGAGATTTCCTCACCAATCGCAACATTCAAGTTGTCCTAGAAGGGGAGAAATCCACAAACGCCCATGTTGACTCAGGAGTACCCCAAGGAACCGTCCTCAGGCCCCCTCTTGTTTTTGTGCCACATAAATGACCTCCCTGACACAGTTAAGTCACAAGTACAACTGTTCGCAGACGATTGCCTCTTGTAAGGCCCATACGATCCATACAAGACCACATAGCCCTTCAAGACGACCTGAAAGCGTTGGAAATCTGGGCATCTTCATGGGGAATGCATTTCAATGCCAAAAAATGTTACATCCTGAGCATTAACAACAGATCATCTCACTTCCATGAATTAAATAAACACATCCTCCAACAGGTCGAAGAAAATCCATACCTAGGCGTCACAATATCCTCCAACTTAAACTGGGACACCCACATCAATAAAATAATCAAGAAAGCTAACTGTACCCTAGGATTCATACGTAGAAATCTCAAACACTGTCCGATCACCTGTAGAAAAACAGCTTACTTAGCGTTAGTCAGATCAACACTTGAGTACAGCTCTGTGGTATGGGACCCACATCTAGCAAAGCATACTGACAAGATCAAGCGCATCCAAAGACAAGCGGCTAGATTCATCACAGGGGATAACCGCTCGCGGGACAAAGACTGTGTAACTTCAATGTTGAAAACACTGGAACTCCAAAGCCTACAGGACAGACGAAAGACCAATCGACTCACCTTCCTGTACAAAGTTGTCGGGGGGAAGGTGCCAGCCTTACCTTGTCATGACATACTAACACCAGCAAGAAATAAAAGAAACGTTAAACCTAAATTATTTAATGACTATCAAGCTACAAACATTCTAGAAAACCAAGTGACAAATAATACTAAGTGCTTTAAAACTTTTGTGTGCAAAACCGAACAATTTAAAAACTCCTTCTTTCCCAGAACTGTATTAGACTGGAACAAACTTAGTGACAGTGTTGTGTGCGCGGCTTCCGTCAATAGTTTCAGGACTGCGCTGCTTAATCCACAATTGGACTAGTCTCTCTCCCGTTGCGACCTACGCCCTACAAGGCCCTGCAACGTATCGATTCAGATTCAGATTCAGTCCATATAAATGTTATCTCAGAGCCTTTGATAATTTTGCTATGGTGGCTCTGGGAGTCAGGACCCTCTTTTGCCGCCAGGGGAAGCCACCCACATCCATCATGAGGGGGAATTTCGTGTCGTTTTGGGCAAAAAGGGGAATTTAAGAAGATCTTTTCACCAACCATTCAACACTCAAAATTGTTATATTTTAATGTGATTTACATAAATATACATTTAATCAAAGGTAGCACGATACCAGTGAGCTGGCAACATAGGTATAAAAAAAAAAAGTTGAGGGGGAATTTTAGCTGAAAAAGGGTGAAAAAGTATACTTTTTTCATGGGGGGAAGCCGCCGATATTCGGCGGTAAAAAGTGCAAAACGAGGGAGTCTATACGCACCCTTTCAGAAACACAATTGCAGTTCTGCGCAGAGATTCCCTGTGCATCACTTAACAGATGCTGCTTGTTACCAATTAAGGAAAGCGATTAATAAACTTCAAAAACACATTAAATTAACGGGAATGACAGCCTACGGATGTAATCCTTTGCATGCAACCTAAAAACACACTATTGTTGCTGACATTTTCATGTTGAAATTTGGAACAGTGTACATATGTCGACATCATTATCGACTTAGGCTACATAAGAAATTACAATGTGCAAAAGATTGGTTTACTGTGACCTAACCGATAGCGACACTTTGATTCGGCAATATTACGACAGTTTTGCAATATGGTAGTAGCGTACGAAAGAATAAAAAAGTAAATAAAAAGCAATTATATCTTGATTTAAGGGTACCATTTGCGTGATTTTGTGCTTTAGATAGGTATAGATATTTTTTGGTTTGGCTAACGTGTTTTAGTCTTAAGCACCAGTGTTAAACTACCTATAAAAGTTTCTTAAATATAGAAACATTAAAGAAAACACACACATTATTTTACTAAGGTGTTATGCATTTGAAAGAATAAAAATACATTGATATTATTATATTAATCACCTTTCCATTAGCATAGTGACTATTTACCACCAGGGGATTTGGACAGAGTGACAATTTTAGTTTTGGAAACCAATCTGAGTGAATTGAAAATTTATTCCAAAATGTTGTAAACAAGAAACATCTAAATTAAACTAAATGATTAATATTAAGTTCCCTTCTACCTACTGGACAAGTAAGAAAATGTAATATACATGAACAAGGAGGCATGGAAATGTTTAAAAGCATATATAAAAGGATACATAAGAAGCATGCATTAAAAGCATACATAAAAAGAATACATGCAAAACCTGATAATATTAGTAGAATTGTGCTTGAAGGAGTATGGATGGAAACGTTAGAAGCTTATGTTAAATGAATAATATACAGCAACATTTAAAAAAGTTATGGCTGAGGCGGAATGGGAGGTGGTGATTAAGTAACTTTCTGCTAACATCTAATTTGTCCCTTTGTCTGCAATTTCAGGAACTGTAACAAATGGACTGAAGGTGCATCCTGATAGACAACACATCATCTACCCCTTGGGCTGTGCTGTGGTGATCGAAGACATAAGTGGCAATGGAAAACCTAGCCTGCTCTGGGGACACACAGATTATGTCACCTGTATAGCTATATCAAACAGTAATGGAGATCTACTTGCCTCTGGTCAGAAGACACACATGGGGTTTAAGGTATATCTAGATCTCTTGAATAATACTTTTAGATATACATGTAATTGTCATCTGATGGGTCTGAGATTTGAAAATCCCTGATTATTACCATTATAGCAAGTCATTAGAATTTATTTAAAAAAATATTTAAGACATACATATGAAAATTGAGAGATACTAGTTTCTTGTAATTTTTCCAATTTTATTCTGCAGACTAGATGAATTCTTTACAGGATTTAGTTAGAATAATTACCCAATTTGGCTCAAACAATTTTTAGAAAATTAAACAAATTCAAAAATTAGAATCTTTGCATACAGCCTCCATAGACACAACAGTTTTATGTGTGTGAAAAGTTAGTTTTGAAGCAATAATGTATGCAAAAGTGAGTTTCATATTAGTCTGAATGACTTTATCTACATGTAGTTACATTTGTTATAAAGGCTGCAGCTATTGTATGGGACTACAAATCACAGCGGGCACTCTACAAGCTTGAGCTTCACAAAGTGAATGTGCAGGCTTTGGTTTTCTCCCCCAACGATCTGTACCTTGCTTCACTCGGAGGCTGTGATGATGGGAGGTAAGAGAATCAGATTACATGTTTTCAGGGGTTTCCCTGCCATTCACAAATATGACTCATATAATGATATATACGGAATATTACGCTAGTCAATTGTTCCAAGAGTTTGTATCACTCGAGTGGCTTGTGTGATGACGTATCACTGAGAGGCGGAGCCTCGAGTGTGATGCGAAATAGCACAAGCCACGAGAGTGATACAAACTCTTGGAACAATTGACTAGCGTAATATTCCTTTTATTATATACAACAACTAACGAAAACAGTTAACAAATGTATTTTTTACTTAAACAAATCTGACAAAACAATGACTAAAACGGTACGCCATAGTTCATTTAAGACGCATATGAATACAGTTAATGTAAATTAACGTGTAAACATTCAAACCGGGAAAACAGGTTTCCGACACGCTTACCTTAATGCCATCGTTAATCCAATTTTTATAACAATTAAGTTGACAGCTTTAATCCGATGTTTATAACAAAAACGTTTAAACGATATGCACTTCCACTTCTATCTTCCATGTCTTTATCGAAACTTAGTTTAAACCACACTATTTTATTGTATTCCTATCAAAATATACATTTATGCATGATAAACACACACTCCAAAATACGTTTTTAACACATAGTTTACTTCTAAAAAACACCACGTCCGACATGTCCTTACAGAGTTTAGATAAAACTATTGTGTTTTGTCACAGAAATGACGTCACACGATGTACTACGTAATATATTTCGTAATATAAAATATTTCTATTTTCGGTGCGTGTAATGTGACGTCATTTAATGCGTCGAAGTAGTCCGGCTAGTATGGTAATACGGAATTGGAAACAGCGAGTAGCGTAATACTGGATTTTTTATTTCAACGATTGATACAACCTGTATTTTGTTTAAAGCATTAAACAGGTATATAATAAAAGCTAATGACTTCAAGGAGAAAGTTTTCCACTAAATACAGGTATTATGGTCATCAATCTTGAAGTCTAGGACTATGCTTTGGAACATCTCACTTTAATATATGTTAACTGCCACTGTGCCATCTATCTGTATTGGGCAATGTTTTGAGCCTGGCATTCATTTACAAATTAATTTAACATTTAATTTTATGCTGAGTAGCGAGTAAGCACTCATGAAAATACAAATTGTATCCTTTTCTGATAATAGACTGGATTATCAAACCAAAAACAAACAAAACATCTTGTTTCTATTCTTCATGGTTTGTCTTCTGTTATCAGTGTTGTGATTTGGGACATGAAGAATGGCCAGCCTATCTGTGGTTCCCCGGCCCAGGTGGAGAGTGCAGGCAACACTCTCTGTATCAGCTTCTCAAAGACACGTGATGACGTCTTTGTCACAGGTGGAGAGTAAGTACCTAGTGGTTCTGAGCATTTTTATTTATACCCTATACTGTACAATTACATCAGGGAAACTTTATGTTGAATACTGAGTATATCAATTTTACTGAATTATTAAAGTATTCAAATAGACTTCACCACTATTCATATGATCAAACTTATTACTGAAACTTGATGATCAAGTCAACCAGAAAATTGAAATTTAGTGTATGAAATATGAAATTTTACTAATACTTATGGTTCTTAAAAGTACAATTTTTGTTGTCATATTAAAATTTAATGTAAAAGATTTAATGAAGCATACTATTTTCTTTTAATATTTTATTATTTGTATACTAAACATACAACTTTTGCTTATGTCACTTAGTAGTTTTTCCTTCCTCATATGTGTTCTGCAATATTTCATTATTCAAGTTCATAGTCTTAAAAGACCGTTATTCATACTCAAATGATATGATAGCTCCATAAGAATATTGCCTTGCAACTGTGTGCAGGTCGACACTACGTGTGTGGGAGCTAGATGTGGAGAATAGGAAGATCAGACCCTCTGATGTTGACATGGGTCAGATCAAACGCAGAGTCGAGTGCATTTCGGTGAGTGATCACCAAGTAAATGTTGAAACTTGTTTTTTAGCTCGACTATTATATATGAAATATATGTATAGTGGAGCTATCCTACTCACCTCGGCGTTGCCATTGCCGTCTCCGTTCCCGTGTCTGTTCGCGTGCAAATGTTAAAGTTTGCTTACTACCCCAAATATTTTCAATGTCCCTTGACATATTGCTTTCATATTTTGCATACTTGTTTACCATCATGACCTCAAACTATAAACAAGAGCAGACAACTGTATCAAGCATTTTGACAGAATTATGGCCCCTTTTATACTTAGAATATGCATATTATTGATAAATCTATGTTAAAATTTGCGTACTACCCCAAATATTTCCTGTGTCCCTTGACATATTGCTTTCATGTTTTGCATACTTGTTAACCATCATGACCCCAACCTATAAACAAGAGAAGGCAACTGTATCAAGCATTTTGACAGAATTATTGCCCCTTTTATACTTAGAATATGCATATTATTGATTAATCTATGTTAAAGTTTGCGTATTACCCCAAATATTTCCGGTGTCCCTTGACATATTGCTTTCATATTTTGCATACTTGTTATCCAACATGACCCCAACCTATAAACAAGAGCAGACAACTGTATCAAGCATTTTGACAGAATTATGTCCCCTTTTATACTTAGATAATTGAACATTTTGCTTAAATTGCCATCACATCTTTAATTATGATCAGATTTTATTAATACTTTGACAAAACAACACTTACCTGAATAACAAAATGGATTCCACCCAAACAATACCCCACGCCCCAACCCAGAATCCCTGCCCCCCACCCCACCCCCATTTTTTTTTCCTTTTTTATTTTTGAAAGATCATCTTATAAATGACCACACCCCACATTATACCCCCCTCTCAACCCCCCCCCCCCCATAACCCCCCTAAAAAAAATTTTTTTTTCCATTTTTTAATATTGAAAGATCGTCTAATAAATGACCACACCCAACATTATACCCCCCTCTCTACCCCCCTACCCCCCCCCCCCCAAATAATTTTTTTTCCTTTTTTTATTTTTGAAAGATCGTCTAATAAATTATTGAATATGAACACTTTCCCCATCATGGCTTACGTTATACTGTCAAGCACTCTAATAGTCGAGCACGCTGTCCTCTGACAACTCTTGTTAATTGTTACATTTGTATTTTATATCAATAAAAAACTTTGACCTTTTACTGCCAGTGCGGAATATGGAAGACAGACACCTATATTATTGAAATTTCTTGTTATTAACTTTCAAAGCAGTTTCTTAATTGTATGTGTGTTCCAGTATAAGATTAAGGTATTATTAACATTTAAATTTTTATGCCCCCGTCTGTCCGTCACACTTTGCGTTTAGGTTTCGAAAAATTATCATAACTTACATGTCGCTTCAGATAGCTATTTCATATTTGGCATGCATGTGTATATGGACAAGGCTTTTCCATGCGCACAGAAACTTTCACCCCTGTAACCGTGACCTTGAACTTAGGGTCGGCGTTTAGGTTTCGAAATCTGCGTTTAGGTTTCGAAAAGAGCTCATAACTTCTATCAAGCGTTTATAGAGGGCATAAGTCATCCTATGGTGACTGTTCTTGTTTGATATAAAAAAATGTGGAACAGTTTTGATTAAAAGGATTTTTTTTAATGGCTTTGTTATTTCCATTTTCTAACAGATGGATGACTCAAACCATGACAGTCCATTCTTCTTCTGTGGTACCTCTACTGGTGACATATTGGCAATCAACATGAAAACCAAACGCTTCCAGTTCAAGGCACCTGAGAAAAACAACTTTGAAAATGGAGTAACTGCCCTTGCACATCTGAAGAACAGCAATTTCCTTGTGGGAACTGGCTGCGGCAAGCTATATGAGCTGAAATTCCCTCTACCAACGACAGACAGCAAGGCTAAGCCAAGCAAACCCAAGGAAATCAGGTCAGTGTGTAAAGAATTTCGGAAAAGGATGATAATCAAGAAAAAAATAAACACATGTTATTGCCTGTGCACAACAAAATATTACAGTTCTTTTTTATGCCCCCGAAGGAGGGCATATAGTTGTCGCATTGTCCGTCTGTCCGTCCGTCCATCTGTCTGTCCCTCACACTTTGCATTTAGGTTTCGAAAAATGCTCATAACTTCTATGTCCCTTCATATTTGGTATGCATGTGTATATGGACAAGGCATTTTCATACGCACACAAATTTTGACCCTTTGACCTTGACCTTGAACTTGAACTTAGGGTCCACGTTTAGGTTTCGAAAAATGCGTTTAAGTTTCGAAAAATGCTCATAACTTCTATTAAAGCGTTTATCGGGGGCATATGTCATCCTATGGAGAAAGCTCTTGTTCTGAAGAAGTTTAGGAGATGTATAACAGTCATCTCTGAACATGGTTGTCATTATTTTATGTACACTTATGTGATGTTTACAAATGAGTACTGTAATGAAATGTTATGAATAATGTTTATATTATTTCATCTCATATTTAATTTAACAGATTCCTTCGATAATTTTGGTAGAACATTTAGTTGTATGTGTACATGTATAAATATGTCTTTTACATAACAGGAGTATTGATTGATTGCAGGTGTTGGCAAGATGAGACTGTGAAGAGCAACCGAGATGCAGCCATCACATCCATTTCTCTCAGGGGGGCAGGCCATCAGGTGAGGTTTACACACTTAACCTAGAAATGAACATCGCCTACAGACAATATTCTGATACAACGGTCTGTTGACATTATTGCTATTTTAAGGTATTGTGAAGGAAAAAATTGATAATCATCATTTGCACAATTATTTAATAATATCTCAGTGATCAGTTAATCTATGATTGGGAAAGCTATAGCTGACCAAAGGAGTTTACCAGAACTATGTACACATATTTGTGTAAGTAATTGAAAACTGCCCAATTGAATCAGAATTATGGGAGAATGGCAGGCTCTTTCAAAATAATTTTACTCACGTTAAGTGTCTGGGCTGGGATTAAAAGTCCTCATCACTTGATTGACTTGTTCAAATGTGTAGCAATTTCGTTACAATAATGGCCACATGTTGTTAGCTATCCCTTTAACAATAATGTCTACATTTTGACATGTGTAGCCATTTCTTTTACAATAATGGTCAAATGTTGGAATTAGAATCAATGGCTTATTATATTATAGGGAGAACAGTGTTTGTTTGTTTGTTTCTTAGATCTCAACATTTAGTTTATCTACCACTCAGCTCTACAAGTAACACCTTATTAAATATAATATTTAAAACACTTTTAGTCTCATTTGTGAAGCATTTGTTAGCAAAAAAACAAAAACACTTATTCCCCAATTTTGGTCAAAATGCCGAGACTGGAACAGCAGATAGCCCTGATATTTTTCTCATGTACACAATCTTTCAAAACTTGCAAATATTTGCTGATAATTGTTTTTATGCACCCAAAGGAGGGCATATAGTGATCGGACTGTCTGTCCGTCACACTTTGCGTTTAGGTTTCGAAAAATGCTCATAATTTCTATGTCACTTTAGATAGCAATTTCATATTTGGCATGCATGTGTATATGGACAAGGCCTTTCCATATGCACACACATTTTGACCCCTGTGACCTTGACCTTGAACTTAGGGTCCGCTTTTAGGTTTCGAAATCTGCGTTTAGGTTTCGAAAAAAGCTCATAACTTCTATCAAGCGCTTATAGTGGGCATAAGTCATCCTATGGTGACAGCTCTTGTTTTTAATATAATGCTAGGAAAACATAAATAACATGTGACAAATAAGCATGTCTTCTCATTTTCAGTTCTTTGTGGGGACTGCCAATGCTAGAATGTACAAATTTGGTTATGAGAGCTCCGACAAATCTGGTGTTCCTACATTTGATACTTGTGAACTTACAAAAACCTGCCACTCTGCTCGTGTGAATGATGTCATCTTCCCTCCGTAAGTACTTTTGCAATTAATTACTTCATGCACAATTTTTATCTGGTACATGTATACTTACAAATTTTAATTGTAGCAAGATATAGGTTTTTTTTTCTTCCTAAAATAATTTCATTTTTAGCGAGGCTGTTTTCAGAGAAAACCCGAGCTATTGTCATAGCCAGCTCGTCGTGTCGTGTCATTCGCCGAGGTCGTGCTAAAACCTTAACATTTGCTCTAAAATCAAAGTGCTTCCACCTACAACTTTGACACTTCATATGTAGATGCACCTTGATGAGTTTTACACGCCACACCCATTTTCGGGTCACTAGGTCAAAGGTCAAGGTCACTGTGACCTCTAAAAAAAATAATTCTGACAAGCTTTCACAGCAAAGTGTGGCACCCATCTCTTGTCTCTAAATTATGTCAGAATTTCATCTAATGATTTATATTTGAAAACAAACTTTACAAAATAAATGTATTAACATCTCAATAAGTTCTAATAATGCTTTTAATCAGAAGGATTTATGTGTGGACATTTTATAGTAATTGATACGTTAAAAAGAATTAATTCAAATATTCAATTAATATAATATTGATATTATATTCCATATTAAATAATGTCTGATTTACCCACTGTAAGAAAAATGAGGATGTGTGGACAGCTGATGTCTTATAGGTAAAGAAGGCCCTGACAGTGAGACATCAATGAACACTAATACTCCACCTTCTCTGTATAGGTTATGCATTTGAAACCTGGCTTAATGCATGTGCGTAAAGTGTCGTCTCAGACAAGCCTCTGCACAGGCAAATCAGGGACGACACTTTCGGCTTGTATGTCATTTTTTGTTTAAAAAAAAGTCTCTTTTAAATAAAAATCCAGTCTAGGCTGAAAGTGTTGTCCCTTATTAGCCTGTGTAGACTGTACAGGCTTATCTGGGACAACACTTTATGCACATGCATTAAGCCCTCTTATCCTATAGCGAGACTCATGTGTGTTGTTTTGTACTGCAGTGGCACCTCTGACCTTGTGCTCACCTGCCAGAAGGAGCAGATCAGAATCTGGGCCTTGAAGAACATGAAGGAGCTCAAGAGACACATTGTACCCAACATGACATGCAATGCCATCACTCTCG
Source organism: Dreissena polymorpha (assembly GCF_020536995.1). Taxonomy (NCBI): domain Eukaryota; kingdom Metazoa; phylum Mollusca; class Bivalvia; order Myida; family Dreissenidae; genus Dreissena; species Dreissena polymorpha. The sequence continues at coordinate 22,498,589 of NC_068356.1, read as the reverse complement.
CTTGCAATGGACAGGCCATTGTCTCTGGTAGGTTTATTGAATTTGGAACAAATCAGAAGGGTATTGATTTGGAGGATTCGGTGAAAATCATTTCAATATTTAAAAAGGATTGACTGCTTATACTTTAAATACTATAACAAAAGTTAATACAAACATGCATATTTACGAAATGAGAATAAACGTTATATCTTATTTTTGTCTATTTGGAGTTGTTTTTTATGATCTATACTTATTCAGCATCTCATTTTATTACAGCTTGGGACGATGGAATCATTCGAGTGTTTGGCTTCAACGGTAAATCAAACAATGATCTGGTCCTGAGGAAGGCAATCAGTGCGGCACACAACAAGGGAGTTACAGCCCTTGCCTGCACACAGAATCTCGGATACCAGGGCCAGTGGGACTTCAAGATTGTGTCTGGTGGTGGCGAGGGCCAGGTGAGGATCTGGCAGTTCCGCTGGGACGGGCGTGGCGATCCTAGCTACACCTTGATGGATACGCTCAAGGAGCACAAAGGGTCTGTGTCCGATATCAAGATCCGTAGAGATGACAGAGAGTGTGTGTCGGCCAGCACTGATGGAACATGTATCATATGGAACCTTGAGTAAGTATCTTGTGAATTGTTAATGGTGTATAGTTATGTGTGAATTGTCAAAGCCATATCACCCTTAATGTTAATAAAGGAACACAATTTAAGATAAATAATATACTACCAAAGAAGGATAAATGTTTTGTTACTGATGATTAATTAAAAATGCCATATTTAAAATTGATTTGACAATTTGTTTTTGTGTTTTTGTAATGGATTATCATCATTTCCACAAGTATTTAATAATATCATCGGGTCAGTTAAACATTTTACCATTTAAGAGGGTCATTAACATTTTAATTGGCCTTTAAATTTGTATTTGGCCAAAAAGCATCTTTTCCAGGCAGTTGCTTTGTCAATCATCATGCAATTGTTTAACAACTATGAGAAGACTTGAGTGTGGTGTTTGTCATCTGTCTCATTAACATCGTTCAAATTCAAATTGTGCCATTAACAGTAACATTTTACACTAACAACATGTTATTGATGTAAGTGGAGTTTTGATAAAAAATGGAATAAGGGGGTTATCCTTGCACTATGGACTTATGTCTTGTTTTTTAGGAAGCGGTCCAGAAGCCAGATCGTGTTTGCCAACACGTTGTTCAAGTGTGTCTGCTACAACAAAGATGAGACCCAAATCTTTACCAGCGGTACAGACCGCAAGATTAGTTACTGGGAATGCTATGACGGCTCTCAGATTCGCGACCTAGAGGGATCCCTGACTGGGGCTGTTAATGCCATGGACCTTTCACTAGATGGCCAATACTTTGTCACTGGTGGTGATGACAAACTCTTGAAGGTAAACACATTTAAGAAAATGATTATGCTCATTCCTCAAGATTTATTGATACAAAATAAAAAGTTTTTATATTCCAGTTTATAAAACAATGCATACTATATGAACACCTACGGTTGGCATACAGCGTCCAGCAAAACAAAGTGTGCTCAATATTTTCACACGTTTAAATAAGATAATCATGAAGCTTGGTGATAATGTTTTTGGGCATAATAACATTACCTTGTTAAATAACCTGACAGATCGCATGAAGAATTATGGCCCTTGAATAGAAAATAGAAAAAAACACCAAATTAACCTTTTCCCCTGCTACTCAAATAGTTTAAAATACATATTACGTCCAAACATGAGTACAATGTTTATATGCATTATATCTCAACCAAGTTTTATAACCAACCAGATCACCTGATAGACTTCTAAATTATAGCCCTTGAATTATCCAAAATTTTCAGAATTTATTAAGTCTGCTTTCTACATAATTGTTTTCTTTCGATAACTTTAGTTTGCATGAACCAATCTTGATAAAACTTTACATAATCTAAGCTTAAAAAGAGACATAGCTAGGGACTGAACTTGTGGTATGTAATGTCAAGGTAACTGATATTAAAAATAGAAAGATTGTTTCTGCTCAATAACTTTAGTTGGATTGAGGTATTGCATTCAAATTTTGTTTGTGGGTAATTTGAACGGACCCTAGCTTTAAATTGCATTTGGGGCCATTCGGGTCAAAGTCAGGTTTACTGTTACATAAAACAGGTTTCTACTCTATAACTTAAAGACCTAGCTAGCAATTAAATTTGAGGCCAATAAATTTAAGGTCAAGGTCACTGTAGCTAAAAAATAAAATCTGCTCAATAACTTTTTGACAGAGGTATCAAGCAAAACTTGTGTGTGTAGGTATCATACATGCATGGCTTTTCCACATATCTTGTTTTCTCCAATTTTTTTGTGCCATCATATCTACAACAGTAAACATTAGTTAAAGACCAATAAAATGCATACTTTTAAAACAGTGTATTTTTTTTACAAGATGGCATTTTTAATAGGATTTTACTGACTAATGAAAAATGTGTTTGGCTTTCCAACTGTTTGGCAAGTGAATGATGCAATTTTTTCATATGATGTCTTTGGCATCTTGAGTATTATTTGAAAATTATTGTGGGTTAATTTAAACTGTATGCATTCATCTGTGTGTTTTAATAGACAGTTGTACATCCGTTTTTATAGAAATTTCACTTTATATGATCTTTTGGAAATTAGGAACATTCATAGTTTAAGAATGCTTCAATGAATAAAAATGTAAATTGTTCCCTTCTCTTGTTATTGAGCATTCTTTACCTTATAAAAGTAATCATCTCAGTGAGCTCAGTGAGTGAGGATGTATTTTACTGATAGTTTTCAATACTGTGCATAAAATAACCTGTGATAATTAACACCATGACTGTTCTTCAGGTGTGGACATACAACGATGGTGAGGTGGTTGCCGTGGGTACAGGTCACAGCGCTACCATTGTGCGTATCAAAATCTGCCCCCAGCAGAAGTACATCACCAGTGTCAGTGAGGATGGGGCCGTGCTGGTCTGGAAGTTTCCGTTCTAGGCCCGGCTATTGAGCATGCTTAGATACATGTACTTAGTGTTGATCAATTACTGTTTGTTGACTGGGCTCTTAAGTCAACCTGTGAACATTACATCGAGTTCAGAACAATGTTCCTTTATGCCTGATTAGAAAGTAGACTCATTTTTTGTCTGATAATATTAACGGTTTTTGTTGTTTACTTAAAAAAGCAATTTTTGTGTGTATGACCTGGTGAAAGAATGTGTAGGTTTTTTTAGATTTTGCATTATTGAGTTGGATTAAACAAGTGAATATTCATTAATATATTTAACTATGCTTGAGTATTGTTCTTTTACCTGTGTCATGAACATCAAAACAGTTTAATTAACTATGATTTAAATTGTCTCCTTAGAACTGTTCTTATAATTAAATTGAGCATGGTGGTTAAAATGAATGTTTACTCAGACATTTTGGTGTTTTTTTAATCTCAATGAATGATATATTATTACAGTCCACACATTTAGCAATTAAGATATTCAAACAAGAGATTTATTTACAGGGAATATTCAGTCTATTTCATGTATTATGTGTAATTGAATTATATTGTTATATAAAACTTGGCAAATACTGTGATAATTAATATACTATGTGCTTTACAACTATTTTTTGTGCTACATGTAGCAAGCTTATAATAATTACAAAGTGAAGAATGGGAATGGACTCTTGTATTAATCAAAATGTTTACCTTCACTTGATGTTTGTATAATTTATTACAAGTTTCAGTACTTAACCCACCCACTATTGAACATTTATATTGCGTGTCAAACAAAACATCAAATAATGGAAAATATTTAATGTTATGTGAGAAGTTGTTCTCTTTTGTTTATCTTTCTTACTAGGAGGGTTAGCAATCCATTTTTTGTAATGCTTGTCTGTTTGTATTATTTGGATTGTGTTTTTAAGAAATAAAATGTTTTTGTTTCATTTGTACATTCAATTGCATTTTAAATTTACTTGCTATATAATATGAATTTGTGCATATTTAAATAAAGTATAAAGTATCTACTTCTCACATAGTTTCTGTTCACTTTTGTCAAACAAGAGGGTAAAAGGCCCAAATCACTTACCTGAGAACTAATGAAATAAACTAACAAGCAGCTTGTGTGAGGTTTGCTAATAGATGCAACTTCTGACATTTGTTTTTGCCTAGAATCATTTGATAACTTGGCTGATATATCATAAGAACGAATGAAGAATAAAAGGAAAACTGCCCCAATGATGGCAATGTTTTCAACAAAAAGGAAACATTTTCTAACTTGGATGAGAAAGCATTACAACAAATGTTCTGATTAAGTTTCATGAGGATTGTACAAAACCATGTGTTTTTCAGAGTATTAACAAGCGTTTTCTTATATTTCACCTGGTAACCTATATGGGCTTAGCTCTGTGAAAAGGGGGTTTAATGCATGTGCGTAGTGTCATCCCAGATTAGCCTGTGCAGTCCACACAGGCTAATCAGGAACAAAACTTTCGGCCTAGATTTTTGGTAAGAAGACTCTTTCTGTAAATAAAAAATACTATACAAGTGGAAAGTGTTGTCCCTGATTTGCCTGTGTTGACTGCACAGGCTAATCTGGGATGACACTTTGCGCACATGCATTAAACCCCATTTTCAAAGAGCACGGTCTATATCTAAGTTATTGACTGCACAAGAGAAAGCTTCAAACTTGGCCAAGATATCATAAGGGCAAATGTCTTGACCCAGTTACATTAAGCTGTGGCATATAGAGTGTTCAACAGCTAAATGTTGAAGACACTCAAAATTGACGGACAAAAGTTTATCACAAAAGCTGGAGGTGTGCTAAAAGTGTTTATAATACATTGCATATGCAATTTGAAATGAAATGGCATCTTGTTAATCCCATTAAATGTAACAAGATCTGTTCGTTAAAAAGTTGTGTCCATTCTATATTTAAAGCAATCCTTTGATAAAAAACTGTTGACCAAAAACATGACTTATATCATCTTAAAAGGGTCATACCTAAACAACTTCTGAGGCAAGTTTGTGGATTTGTAAACCTAGATTGTGGTACCTTGTTTTATATGTTTGAGAAATGGCCATATTGTGTGGGTTTTCAAATAATTTCATGATGATGTGACAAGCATAATAAGACAGAATTCCATTTTAGAACAAGACCCAATAATTCAAGGAAGGTCACAATTCATGATCCAAGGTCAAATAGAAGAAATCAACCCTGAACACTGCCTTAGGCATAAAACTACCATAGATGTTAGATGGATTTCCAAATAGCTTTGTACAAGTGATAAACATGATTGGCAAGATTGTCTATAAAACAAGCAAATTCGTTGAATTGATATCACCGCCAATATACTTTTGGACACAAAAGTTTTCTGGACGGATAGACAATGCCAACGTGCATCATCCTCTTATCCATATATATACTCATACCAAGTTTCAATGAAATCCGTCAAAACACATCCAAGATATGGCTCCGGACGCACAAAAAAAGCATTTTTTCAAGATACAAATGGCCATAACTCTGTTATTACCGGTATCCAATGGTGTACAATGCCATTTGGTGTGCATCATCCTCTTATCCATATATATATATATATATATATATACTCATACCAAGATTCAATGAAATCAGCCAAAGCACTTCCAAGATATGGCTCCTGACAAAAAAAGCATTTTTTCAAGATACAAAGGGCCATAACTCAGTTATTAACAAATGGTGTACAATGACATTTGGGGTGCATCATCCTCTTATCCATATATATACTCATACCAAGTTTCAATGAAATACGCCAAAGCACTTCCAAGATATGGCTCCAGACACAAAAGTGCCGGACGGACTGACAGAAGGACGGACGGAAGGACAGACAACGCCAAAACAATATCCCTCCACCTATTGCGGGGGATAATAACTCTTAGCACTATGAAGAGCCTACCTCATGCCTCTAGGTCCAAGATCGCAATTCAAATCAATTGTAAAATAGAACAAGAGTGCAAAACTGTCACAATATATGCCCGTTTGAAAGTTTTGGACAACTTGATAACTTTACCATGACCCGTATTTGAACTTGACCTACATATCATCTAGACACAACTTCTGACCAAATTTGTTGAAGATCAGATGAAAACTACTTCAATTAGAGAGCGGACACCATGCTAAATGCTTGAAATACACTAAGTGACCTTTTGATCTAGTTTTTGACCCATATTCGAACTTGACCTAGATATTGTCTAGATAAAACTTCTGACCAAGTTTGGCGAAGATCGGATGAAAACTATTTGAATTAGAGAGTGGACACTGCTGTGGACGCCGCCTGCCCGTCCACCGCCAAGGTGAAACTATAATACGTCCCGTTTTTTTTAAACGGGCGTATAAAATGGAATACATTCATCATTAGCCGATTTTTTGTCTTGAACATAATTTTATATAGCATGCGTCAGCAAGATTCAAATCACTTGGTCCCAGTTTATTGTCACAATTCAAGCTCCATGATCAAATATGAAATCCACCTCTGGCTCTTTTCCAGAGCAAATCTTTGTCTAGCATGGATGAATTTTCAAACACTTGGCAGAAGTAGGACGCATGATTGGTCAGAGTGTTGTCAAATTTAACCTGTAGGTGTTACCTTCACCTTTTAGGTTAAGAGACAATTCCTTCACATGACATGCAGTCTCCACATGGCAGAAAGTTGTGGTAAAATATTTTAAAAGAGGACCAAACACTAGTACTTAACTAAGACCTCAAGAGTTTTGAGCAGGTAGCATTCACAAGTTTGCACAACATTTGGCTACGGTGTACGAACTGGTCCAAAACTATTTCAAACCGTATCGGACGGTTTATAAACTTTAGGAAAGTTTTGGACCCTTGGTGGGCATAAACTGTCCGATACGGCATAGACTAGTTTTGGCATAATCACAACAAACAATAAAACATAAGCATAGTAATAAAATGCTGCCACTTGAATTGTTTTTGAAATACTTTGATCTGGGTATTTTACAGAGAATGTGTCTTTCCCATTGTCCTAATTGCCATATTTTAAATATTTCTATTTTTGCATCAAAATGTTGATTTTATGCTTACTGAGACATCATGAAAGTTTAATAACAATCAATCACCTAAAGTACAGGGTGACTCAAAAAAGTGAAACCCTACTTCAAACGTATATTGTGACTAAAATAAACCGAATATTTAAAATATGAATATGCAGTTATGTAAATGCGTCCCTTTTTTAATGTTTCGTCAAAATTGCTCCTAAAAATATGCAGTCATTTTAAAGTTATGAGTATTTCAATGAAGCACCTTTACATCCGTTTAAACCTGATATTTGGTTTTGTGATCACACATGATAGCTTTTTGCACAGTTAAAGCATACCAGTAGTCTAAATATTCCATGCATGGTTTGTTATCCACAAAATAAATCGCCCAGTACGGTTTACAGACGCACGAGCGGTTCAGATGAGGACGTTTTTAATTTGGCTGATATATCATTAGAACAAAGGTTCAGTAGCATTTTCTATAATTTAACCTAATAAACTAGTTTTAAGCACTATATGACCCAGCTTTTTTATGCCATATTTAACCTATGACCTTTTAGATTGAAATTGACCTTTTAGGTAAAGTGACGGTTGTTACAATCTATATATTGTCTTATCATGCTGGACACTTTGTGGAAAGTTATTTTGAAATTACAACATGAATGATGAAGTTATAGCTTTTTTATGGCCAAATTTGACATTAGACATTTAAGATAGTGAGGACGGTGTTCAACACAACATGTTATTATGGCGCACCAAAAGGGTCGAAACTTTAACTTCTGCTGCTGCAGAAAAAAATGCTGCTCGAGCAGCAAATTACTGCTCGTGCAGCATCTAGATGCTGCTCGGGCAGCAATTTGCTGCTCGAGCAGCATTTTTTCTGCTGCAGCAGAAAAATCCTGCTCGACCAGCATTTATTTTTAGATTATGGCATCAGCCCATCAGAATCAGATTACACATAGGCATAAATCATGTAACGTTGAAGCAATTGATCAACCAAATTTGCATGTTCCTACATGACTTATAGATTTTAAAGCTTAATTATTATTTTATGAACAACTACGAAAAAGGGATGAGGATTTAATAATAATGGATTAAAACACAGATTATGAGTTTGTTGCAGTTTTTCTAAAGTTATTGTCAGGTCTTTTTTTTTCCATAGAGGTAGCTTATGTCGTCCGTTTGTAAGCTCAAATGTGATTGGCTGACGGGTTCAAGCAGGATTTTTCTGCTGCAGCAGAAAAAAATGCTGATCGGGCAGGAATTTTGCTGTTTGAGATTTAAATGCTGCTCGAGCAGCATTTTTTTCTGCTGCAGCAGAAGTTAAAGTTTCGACCCCTTTGGTGCGCCATATGTTATCCCCTAAATGGTGGCTGTTTGTGGCATATTATTTAAACAAGAGGGCCAAGATGGCCCTAGTTCGTACACCTGAGAGGAGTCAGTTCATTCAATCTTTACCAAACGTCAAACTTGACCTAGATATTGTCCAGACAAACATCCTGGTCAAGTTTCATCATTATTGAGCCAAAACTCTGGCACATGGAGTGATTTTGTTTTTGTAAGATTTGACCTGGTGGCCTATATTTTGAGTTGACCCCCCTTACCAAACATCAAACTTTGCTTACAAAAATGAATATTACGACCAAGATTCATAAAATCTTTAAAAAAAATTGTGACCTCTAGAGTGTTTACAAGGATTTTGTATAATATAATGAAAATTTGGACAATCTACGGGCAATAATTATGGCATTAATTATGGGATATATATAAAACCAATCTTTTCACCAAGTTTCATGATGATTGGGCAAAAAATGTGACTTCTAGAGTGTTCACAAGCTTTTATGCCCCCCCCCCCCCCCCCAGCCGGCCATGTCATTCAACTGACCGGAACCATTTTCAAACTCAACTCTCATATCAAAGAAACAAATTTTCTGACCAAATTTCATGAAAATTGGGCCTAAATGTGACTTCTAGTGTTTACATGTTTTCACTATATACATATAGAGAAAAATGCCCGCCCACTGGCAGCCATGTGTTTTCACCGATCTGGGCCATTTTCGAACTCGTCCGAGATATCAATAAAACCAATGTTTTGACCAACTTTCATGATGATTGGGCAAACATTGTGACTTCTATAGTGTTTACAAGGTTTCTCTATAGCCAAATAAGGAAAACTGCCCCCCGGCAGCCATGTTATTCAACTGACCAGAACCATTTTTGAACTCAACTCTCATATCAAGAATAAAAATGTTCTGACCAAATTTCATGCAAATTGGGCCAAAAATGTGACTTCTAGAGTGTTCACATGTTTTCACTAAATACATACAGAGAAAAATGACCCGACCACTGGCGGCCATGTTTTTTCACCGATCTGGACCATTTTCGAACTTGTCCGAGATATCAATAAAACCAATGTTTTGATTATCTTTCATGATGATTGGGCAAAAAGTGTGACTTCTAGAGTGTTTACAAGGTTTCTCTATTGCCAAATAAGGAAAAATGCCCCCCCGGCAGCCATGTTATTGAACTAACCGGAACCATTTTCAAACTCAACTCTCATATCAAGGAAACAAATGTTCTGACCAAATTTCATGAAAATTAGGCCAAAAATGAAAATGTGACTTCTAGAGTGTTCACATATTTTCACTATATACATATAGATAAAAATGCCCCGCCCACTGGCGGCCATTTTTTTTCACCCATCTGGACCATTTTCGAACTCGTCCGAGATATCAATAAAACCAATGTTTTGATTATCTTTCATGATGATTGGGCAAAAATTGTGACTTCTAGAGTGTTTACAAGGTTTCTCTATAGCCAAATAAGGAAAAATGCCCCCCCCCCCCGGCAGCCATGTTATTGAACTAACCGGAACCATTTTCAAACTCAACTCTCATATCAAGGAAACAAATGTTCTGACCAAATTTCATGAAAATTAGACCAAAAATGAAAATGATATCAATAAAACCTATGTTTTTACAAACTTTTATGATGATTGGGCAAAAATTGTGACTTCAAGAAAGTTTACAAGGTTTCTCTTTAGCCAAATAAGGAAAACTGGCCCCCCCCCCCCCCTGGCAGCTGTGTTATTCAACTGACCGGAACCATTTTCAAACTAAACTCTCATATCAAGGATAAAAATGCTCTGACCAAATTAGATGGAAATTGGGTCAAAAATGTGAATTCTAGAGTGTTCACATGTTTTCATTATATACATATAGAGAAAAATGACCCGACCACTGGCGGTCATGTTTTTTCACTGATCTGGACCATTTTCGAACTCGTCCGAGATATCAATAAAACCAAAGTTTTGACCAACTTTCATGATGATTGGGCAAAAATTGTGACTTCTAGAGTGTTTACAAGGTTTCTCTATAGCCAAATAAGGAAAAATGCCCCGCCCACTGGCGGCCATGTTTTTCAACGGACCGGAACCACTTTTGAACTCAACCAACATATTATTAAGCCAAACATTTTGACAAAGTTACATGAAGATTGGGCATGAAATGTGACTTCTACAGTGTTTACAAGTTTTCATCTTTTTTTTTACCTAGTGACCTAGTTTTTGACCCGGCACGACCCAATTTCGAACTCAACCAAGATTTCATTGGGACAAAGCTTCTGACCAAGTTTCATGAAGATGGGACAATAAATGTGGCCTCTAGAGTGTTTAAGAACAAATGCAGACTGAAGGACGGACAGACGACGGACAAAGACCAGTCACAAAAGTTCACCTGAGCAATCAGGTGAGCTAAAAATTGACCTAAAACAGTTACCTTAAAATTTGAGATATGGATATGGGTGTAACCCATGACATGTTGTCTTTCGATGTTAAAATTTATTCTTAAGTAATTTAAAAATTGCATTATTCATGAAAAAAGTATGGTTCCGAAAAGCTTGAACCTGCATACATTATTTAATACGTATGTATTGACCTTTGACCTCGCTGTGGCCTATAACTGTGAAGTATGGAGACAAGTGTTAACATGTGTTACGGAGTGCTATGATGGTGAATATTTTTGGTTAGTTACTATAAAATTGCATGATGCATTATAAAGGTACTGTCCAGAGAAGCTGTTTTATGGCGGAATTTGACCTTTGACCTCTGTGACCTGGGCCTTTTAGACAGGGACATGGGCATTACACCTAAAATGTTGTTTTATGATGGTCAACATTTGTGGTCTGTTATTTTTAAATTGGATAATGAATGAAAAAATTATACCCAGTAGTCAAAACAAGATTGGATGCATATATGTTATGTCCAAACTTGACCTTTTGCCCCTAATGGTTACCTTGATCTTTGAAAAAGTGAGATGAGTGCTAAATGTGATGTGTGTTCTTATGATGGGGGAACTTATGTGGTAATTTTTTACTGGTAATTGCCTGATGAATAATTACGTTACAGTTCACACATGCTTGGACACAAACATCCACATACACTAGACCATTGCAACACTTTTAGCAAGCTTTCCACATACACTAGACCATTGCAACACCTTTAGCAAGCTTTCCACATACACTAGACCATTGCAACACTTTTAGCAAGCTTTCCACATACACTAGACCATTGCAACACCTTTAGCAAGCTTTCCACATACACTAGAACTTGCAACATCTTTAGCAAGCTTTCCACATACACTAGACCATTGCAACATCTTTAGCAAGCTTTCCGCATACACAAGACCATTGCAACACTTTTAGCAAGCTTTCCACATACACTAGACCATTGCAACACCTTTAGCAAGCTTTCCACATACACTAGAACTTGCAACATCTTTAGCAAGCTTTCCACAAGAAAGCAGCTTAAAAATGTAATCCTTGATATTTAGAATTTAAGATTCTTCACATTTAGCTTTAGTGACTTTTTTAAAACACCTTTTATTAAGGTCAAAACTATCAGTAGTTATTTCAGTATAAAAATAATCATACCTTGTTATACATATTGTTCACCTGTAAGCATGTCTGTTTTCTTTTCAATGTGTTTGTACACTAGTACATTATTGAAAATAATGTCTGCTTTGTTAATGACAAGAACAAACATCACATTATTTTCGCATTAAATAAGGATTTATTGACATTAAAAATTGCATATAAATACATAAGAGCTGTATAATAATAAAAAACATAATCAGTTCCACAATTAGACAACCCCTTTCAATTTCCAACATGGTTACCCAACAATATCTTCTTACTGTTAACGTGTTGAGTATATATTTGTTTGGAATTATTCAAATCATTTAACAAGATAAAATAAATAGTTGTCAAAGGACTGATGAATATTCAAAGCAGTTCATGACTATATATTAAAACCACATAAATACTCAAAATCAATTAATATTTTATAAAAATAAAGTTATTAACCCCAACAAAATCGGTGTTCCTTATAGCAATAGCCAAAATGACCAGATGTGGTATGGAAGCATAGATTTAATGAGATACAAAATGCTTGTTTTTATTTTTTGCATCACAATATATTCCATGTGAATGTCACGAGATTGGCTTCGGGCAGCGTTGGAAGCAAGACGTAGATCTTAATCGGTTTTTAATAAAAGTTGCACATGAAGAACTTTACATCATCAGGAACAATCCATGTTATCTAACATGTATTTTTTAATTTGAGGTAAAGATGCTGGAGTGGATAAAAGTTCCATCTTATTTTTCAAGTGATTGGCTGACAAGGTTTATTCAACTCGCAAAACTATTTCCCTGTCTAGAGATGGATGCTTACACTATAATTGAAATCAAAGACCGAGGTTTCTCTCCAGCATATTCTCTGCTGAACGGACATCAAGGAAAGGAGTCAGTTTTATATGACAGTAACAATATAAATAAACAATTATGAATTTAATCATATGTCAACTGAGATTTAACTTTATGCATAATATGTAATAACAAGATATGTGCGCATTGGGCATGGATACCACCACATTCCACTTTTATCTCAAAACTCCACTTCTGTCAAAAGCAAGCTTGAATGTTTTATTTAACATTTTGACTTTTGTCCCTTTAGTGTGAACTTGACCTTTCAGGTTGGCAGACAAGCGATACATTTCATACTTCACCTCCTTATAACTGCTATTAGTGGAAATTTATGTTTAATTTGCAAAATGAATGACAAGGTTAGAATACGTATAAGTTTTTTTTAGAGATATATTTAACTTTTGACCTCCACAAGTGATTTTTACCTTTGAGGTAGGGAAAAAAATTAGTTAACACCCTAACACATGGCCTATGATGGTTTGCTATTATGTTGTTTTATATATAAAATCATTTCTAAATGACAAACTTTTTGCTGAGACAGGACATTTTCTGCTATTTCATATCCAAATTCGAATTTTGACATCTGAGACATGAACCTTTCAGGTGAGGAGACCCATGTTACAAGCAACACATTGTCATGATTTACATTTGTTACATTAAAAGTTATAGTAAAAACATGATTTTCAAGCTGTTTTAGGGCCAAATTTATTCTTTGACCTTTAAGTGTGCCCTTGACCTTTAAGGCAGGGAGACGGATTTCATGTGTTGTCTTATGACAGTTTAGATGCCAGTCTATTTTAAAATCCATCCATATATGGCAAAGTTTTGGAAGTTATGACAGGAATTTTCAGATGTCCCTCCAAGAACTCTCAGTACAGATGTTTGCACGTACAGACTGACAGTGCGACTGCTTCATATGTACCACCTTTTTATAACGAGGACATAAAAATAAGGAGCTCAAAGCAGTTGTCAAATCTAGGCTACTTTTGTATGTCTCAGTTCCCATCATATCAACAAGGAATACAACATGAATGCCACAATATCCATTGAGGGATTCCTTTCAAATCTTTTAAAGATAAATTCACATAATATCTAAATATTTATCCAAAAATACACATGCTCCTTATCCTAAGAGTAAATAAAATAAATATTTTTGGGTCAGGCAGGTATTCATTAAGCTCTAACGAGAAATTTTAACATGTAATAAAGTTGGTTAAATGCATTTAAGAAATTTACTGGAATTCTCCCCAAGAAGCTTTAATAACATTGACCCGGTTCAGCAGTAGAATGATATCATGTATCAGAGTGTAGATGTCTAAAACGGCAGATATCCGCAACAAATATTCACAACTGTAACTGAACTTGATTTGCGGCCTGTTATTCAAAATGAAACATAATCCCTAAATGCATTGAAAATTATAAAATTATTTACAAAACATTATGCCTTCTATAATTTTTTTCTGATTTCTTCTTATCTTACCAATTTTTTTTTCCATTAATTTATAACTGTTTTCTTATGAGAGTAAACACACTAACATTATATTGTAAATTTCATTGAAATAGACTATAATGAAAGTAACATTTTCTAGATACATTAACACAGAACAGAAGCATGTATGTATGGAATTGGTTTTATGTTATATTATATAGTAAGGTTTTCAAGTAAATGGTAGCACAAACAATATTATCATCATGGACCCGCATCATGCAAAAATTGGTCTTATGCCCTTCAATCCAGTCTTTCAGGAGCAACCCTGTCTCCTTACGAGACCAAACAAAAAATTAAGTGTTTTTGCAGACATGGAAGCTCCTAACCAGCCTGCACAGATACGCAGGCTGGTCTGGAACTATGCAGGCCTATACCGCATACATTTTATTTTTGCATGACACAGGTCAAATCTTTTTTTGTCATCAGGATGCCAGCATTGCTTCTTGTTCATGTTTTTCCTTCCTTGCTTTTGTTTTCCCTGAAAAGAGTAAATTCACCATCATTTCGCAGCCCATTTCCTGGGATTTTTTTCAAACATTATTTAAATAAACGACACTTTCCGCTTGTATGGTATTTTTAGTTTCAAGGAAGTCCCTACTTACCAAAAATCAAGTTTAGGCGGAAAGTGTTGTCCCTGATTAGCCTGTGCGGACTGCACAGGCTAATCTGTGATGACACTTTACGCACATGCATTAAGCCCAGTTTTCTCAGAACAAGGCTCATTTATAATGTCTTTTTTACAATGAAAACTGCTAAAAAACAAGAACATTTTAGTGCAAATTGCAAAACAAATCCACTACACAGCGTGACATGCCCATGGGTAACTGACCTTTAAGCTCTCCTGCAGGCACCTCAGGTAGATCCAGGGTGCCTTCCTCCTCCCCAACAGCTGGCAGGCACTCCTGAGAGCAGACACACTTGTGCAATTTACATTATGGCCATTTACAACAATGTCAATGTTAATATTATTACCATTATAATAATTATATTATCTTTGTGAACTAAGTCATGCAACTCTAAATTCTAAAACAATGTAACATATCTTCTAGTAGTCCCTATTGTCACAATTAATTAACTAGTTGGAAATGTGATTTTCTTTGAATTATAATTTTCATAAATGCTTTAAATCAATAATTATTTAACTTTTTAAATTAGGAAAAAATAGACACTTTTCCAACTTGCAACAATTTGTTATAACAACACAAAGCACACATTCAATATTTTCTCAGCAGGCAACAAAGCCGGCACCTTCCAACACATTGATGTATTTGGGTTTCACCATCCATGCCTCAAAAAACATCCATTGATAATGTTTAAGTATTTATTTCCATTAATTGAAAATCACAACCATTATCATCTACTATTGTCAATTTCACAAACTTTTTACAAGAGCTCATGCATGCAACAGAGTAGATTCAATAAAACATAATTGACAACTGCTTAGGCATCTATTATGTGTAAATAAACACAAGTAGGTTTAACCCTTTGCATGCTGGGAAATTTGTCGTCTGCTTAAATGTCGTCTCCTGAATTTCTAAAATTAGCATTTTCTTCGATTTTTTCAAAGAATACTATCAGAATAGCAAACAGTTTGGATCCTGATGAGACGCTTCGTTCTGTGGCATCTCATCTGGATCCAAACTGTTTGCAAAGGCCTTCAAAATTCATTTCTAGCACTGAAAGAGTTTAAGCTTCCCCACTGTTGCATGCAGTCCCGCTACCTTAATGATGTCCTGCAGTTCAGAGAGCACATCCTCCTCATCCTGCTGAGTAAGGCTGCCAGACAACAGCTCATCTATCTCCTGGGGACAGAGGCAATGCTCTATTAAAGGGGCCTTTTCACAGATTTTGACATGTTTTGAAGTTTGTCATTAAATGCTTTATATTGATAAATGTAAACATTGAATTTTAAAAGCTCCAGTATAAAATAAAAAATAAAATTTAAAAAAGGAAAAAAAAGTAGCCTGCAGCAGGGCTTGAACCAGTGACCCCCGGAATCCTGAAGTAAAAACGCATTAACCAACTGAGCTATCCTGCCAAGCATACATAAGTTGCATATTTTATACGTTATATAAGCAATCTTCGTAGTTTAACAAATTTAAACGACAACAACAGAACTCTCCAAATTATTCAATTGTTACGCATTGCTACGCTTTATAATTTTTAGGTTTTTAAATCGTCAAAAGATGCATATAATGGCTATATTAGACCATGGCAAATGCTCAGTAATACTGTTTCCTCAGAAATTTCATTACTAAACCGAAAAGTTGCGAATCTGAAACAACTTTTTTCAATTTTGTCAATTTACCAAACCGTGAAAAGATCCCTTTAAGGCTTTAACGTAAAGGTTGGGTTTATATTATATAAAACTATATAAAACTTTATTGTCTGATATTGATTACGGTACATCTTCAGCTCACTTGCACAATGCCCCCCTGATCGCTGGGATATGTTTCTTCACACTGGTTGCAGTATGCAGCCAATGCACATTGGCTTATTTCACTCACAGGTAACTATTTATACCCATGGGTTTAGAGGAGTAAACATGGGATTAATTTATTGCTGAGAATAATGCCAATGGTCTGAGAAGGTTTGGAACCAGGGACCTCCCAATTCCTAGACCAGCATCCTACCACAAGACCACTGCTCTCTTGAGACTTCTGTTTCTAATGTAATAACAATCACTTAACACACACTAAGTTATATCATTTAAGGAAAATTACTTCATAGGGATAATAACATTCTTGAGGCAGTTAATGTTAACAGACACCACCAAAATAAGCACCTGTTCAAGAGCTCGGGACATTGGTTTTCATACATGTTAAGGACATACAAATGTTGCTTTTTTGTTTCTCTTATACCTGTAACTGTACCACAAAAATGTGTTAAGAAGATAAACAAGAGGGCCAAGATGGCCCTAGTTCGCTCACCTGAGAGGAGTCAGTTCATTCAATCTTTACCAAACATCAAACTTGACCTAGATATTGTCCAGACAAACATCCTGGTCAAGTTTCATCATTATTGAACCAAAACTCTGGCATATGGAGTGATTTTGTTTTTGTAAGATTTGACCTGGTGGCCTATATTTTGAGTTGACCCCCCTTACCAAACATCAAACTTTGCTAACAAAAATAAATATTATGACCAAGATTCATAAAATCTGAAACAAAATTGTGACCTCTAGAGTGTTTACAAGGATTTTGTATAATACAATGAAAATTTGGACAATCTTAGGGCAATAATTATGGCATTAATTATGTGATATATATAAAACCAATCATTTAAAACTCAACTATCATATCAAAGAAACAAATTTTCTGACCAAATTTCATGAAAATTGGGCCAAAAATGTGAGTGTTCACATGTTTTCACTATATACATATAGAGAAAAATGCCCCGCCCACTGGCGGCCATGTTTTTTCACCGATCTGGACCATTTTCGACTCGTCCCATATATCAATAAAACCAATGTTTTGACCAACTTTCATGATGATTGGGCAAAAATTGTGACTTCTAGAGTGTTTACGAGGTTTCTCTATAGCCAAATAAGGAAAACTGCCCCCCCCCGGCAGCCATGTTATTGAACTGACCAGAACCATTTTCGAACTCTACTCTCATATCAAGGAAACAAATGTTCTGACCAAATTTCATGAAAATTGGGCCAAAAATGTGACTTCTAGAGTGTTCACATGTTTTCACTATATACATATATAAAGAAAATTGCCTCGCCCACTGGCGGCCATGTTTTTTCACCGATCTAGACCAGATTCGAACTCGTCCGAGATATCAATAAAACCAATGTTATGACCAACTTTCATGATGATTGGGCAAAAATTGTGACTTCTAGAGTGTCTACAAGGTTTCTCTATAGCCAAATTGGGAAAACTGCCACAATATACATATAAAGAAAAATGCCCTGCCCACAGGCGGCCATGTTTTTTCACCGTTCTAGACCATTTTCGAACTCGTCCAAGATATCAATTGAATCAATGTTTTGACCACCTTTCATGGTGATTGGGCAAAAATTGTGACTTCTACAGTGTTAACAAGGTTTCTCTATAGCCAAATAAGGAAAACTGCCCCGCCCACTGGGGGCCATGTTTTTCAACAGACGGGAACCACTTTTAAACTCAATCAAGATATAATTAAGACAAACATTTTGACAAAGTTACATGAAGATTGAACATAAAATTTGACTTCTACAGTGTTTACAAGATTTTTCTTTTTTTTGACCTAGTGACCTAGTTTTTGACCCGGCACAACCCAGTTTCGAACTTGATTGAGATTTTATTGGGGCAAAGCTTCTAACCAAGTTTCATGAAGATGGGACAACAAATGTGGCCTCTAGAGTGTTTACGAGCAAATGTTAACGGACGGACGGACGACGGACAAAGACAGGTCAGAAAAGCTCACCTGAGCAATCAGGTGAGCTAAAAATTGAGCAATTTACTATACAATTGACAGTTTATTGGAACACAAATACAGAATGATATTTGTTCATATCGATTATCAGGGCTGTATTCAAAGGCTAGAATAGCATAAGGAGGGCAAATTCAAACTTGGCCTAGATACTTTTGATACATGTATCAACATTCAGACTATATTTTATGAAGTTTGAATCATATAATAAAGAATCTTGAGTTGAGTCTTAACTTTACAGAAATTAATTTTGACCAAGTTTATTCAATCTTGCGACACAACTGTGGTCTCTCCCTGGAGAAATAACAAGCAAATTCATTGAATTGATATCCCCCGCCAATATACTTCTGGACACAAAAGTTTTCTGGACGGATGGACAACATCAATGCGCATCATCCTCTTATCCATATATATACTCATACCAAGTTTGAATAAAATCCGTCAAAGCACTTCCAAGATATGGCTCCGGACACACAGAAAAAGCATTATTTCAAGAGACAAAGGGCCATAACTGCTTTATTATCCAATGGTGTACAATGCCATTTGGCGTGCATCATCTTCTTATCCATATGTATATACTCATACCAAGTTTCAATAAAATCCGCCAAAGCACTTCCAAGATATGGCTCCGGACACAAAAAAGCCTTTTTTCAAGATACAAAGGGCCATAACTCTGTTATGAACAGACGATGTGCAATGCCATTTGGCATGTATCATCTTCTTATCCATATATATACTCATACCAAGTTTCAATGAAATCCGCCAAAGCACTTCCAAGATATGGCTCCGAACACAAAAAAGCCGGACGGACTGACGGACAACGCCAAAACAATATCCCTCCGCCTATGGCGGAGGATAACATGCATGATGTTGATGACTCATGCATATGACAACAGTCATGGATGGACCACAAAAGCTCTGCCTCATGTTGATCACAAAGTGATCACCTTAGTGATCATAATGACCTAAATAATCATCAAGGTAATACAAATATAGATGATAAAAGAAACTAGGTTAAGTATTATTCACCAATATGATCACTAACCTGCTGATATTCTGCTGCCTCTCGAGTTTCCTCCATTAATTTCTCTACTGTTTCTATGGAGAACATCTGGAAAAAAAACTTGTGTTTAGTCAGTCTGATGCAGTGCACTCACATTATTACAAGTGAAAACTGAGTCTATACATTTAATAACAAAACACAAGTGCTGCAAATATGGTGCACTGGTCCCTGTGTCTTTGATTTCATCTTTTAATAGAATTCAAATATCAATACATGTTGTAAATATATAATCAGTTTCTCAGGACAGAAAGAGGCATTCCTATGGCATAGTTTGACTTATTCCTATGGCATACTAGTAGTTTGACTTATTCCTATGGCATACTAGTAGTTTGACTTATTCCTATGGCATAGTAGTAGTTTGACTTATTCCTATGGCATACTAGTTGTTTGACTTATTCCTATGGCATAGTAGTATTTTGACTTATTCCTATGGCATACTAGTAGTTTGACTTATTCCTATGGCATACTAGTAGTTTGACTTATTCCTATGGCATACTAGTAGTTTGACTTATTCCTATGGCATACTAGAAGTTTGACTTATTCCTATGGCATAGTAGTAGTTTGACTTATTCCTATGGCATACTAGTAGTTTGACTTATTCCTATGGCATACTAGTAGTTTGACTTATTCCTATGGCATACTAGTAGTTTGACTTATTCCTATGGCATAGTAGTAGTTTGACTTATTCCTATGGCATACTAGTAGTTTGACTTATTCCTATGGCATTCTAGTAGTTTGACTTATTCCTATGGCATAGTAGTAGTTTGACTTATTCCTATGGCATACTAGTAGTTTGACTTATTCCTATGGCATACTAGTAGTTTGACTTATTCCTATGGCATACTAGTAGTTTGACTTATTCCTATGGCATAGTTTGACTTATTCCTATGGCATACTAGTAGTTTGACTTATTCCTATGGCATAGTTTGACTTATGCATGATATGTAATTCTTCATCAACATGTGCACTTATTGATAAACATGCATTTTAAAGCCCATTCGGCTATTAATAATAAACCAAATAACAGTGAGGCCCACAAAACATTACAGAGAGTTTAACACTAGACTACAGTGCAAACCACACTACAATACAATAGCACCTAAACTAGTCAACAGCGAGACCCGCACTAGATTGCAGTGAGATACAAACATCACTTCACTGAGATACACATGAAATATGTGAGCCCCACACTAGACTACAACCACCATACCTTTTGAAGAGCCTTCAAAGACTCATTTCCTTTCTTGAGCCCCTTAACTACCTCCGCCTCAATCTGCACAAACTCCAAGTCATGGACCTATGAAAAGAAGTAGGCAAATAACAAAGGGATCTCCCTCATAGTAAATACCTTTATGTGCTATAGCTTTAAATTCATATCTGAACTTTTACATCAGGGGTTTGACATAAAAAAAAGTATGAGATTATTGATTCACATACAACCAGTTCATATGACGAAAAGGTAAAAAATTACAATTGGTTATTTTTTGCAAAGACATAATTATATTTGTGAATGAATTGTTTTGAGACAACAGTTGCTTACATTTTGATCATGTATAGACAATATCACCAAACTGTTTTCATTTAAAGTGAAGCAGACATGAACAAACCATTCTTTCAATGTTTTCTAGTTGACCATCCATTTTTTCAATCTGAGTTTCACCAAATTTCTTTTTTCGTAACAAAAGCTTTGCTTTTCTGAAATAAGAGAATGCCTGAAAACTGTGAAAATGTGGTTATCAAGCAATACAACAGAAAATACACATAATAGAAAAACAAAACCTGAAACTTGGTACTTCACAACTTGTGGTTTTAATAGCAGCTTATAGCACAAGTGCTTGTATGGAAAGCGTCAGAGCAACAAACCATTGGTAACTAATAACTGCAAAAACTAACACTAACAGGTCATTCATTTCTTAAATAGACAAAGATTATTACCAGTTGAAGTATGGAAAACATAGTAGTTAAGGCTCGATTGGTCATTGACGGCTTGGGTACTACTAAAATGTACCCCATACTATTAAGACTACTTAAGCTCAATTAGTGGTTGTTGGCTTGGGCACTACTTAAATGTACCTCAGGCACTCTTAAGTATACTGAAATGTACCCTGGGTTCAGAAAGTATACTAAATCGAACCTGGCATATTGAGACATATCCGAGTTTTATTCTTGCCCAAAATCCGATATAAAACACCCTAGGGAATACGAAAGGAAAAATATCTTTGAACAAAACCTGCCACGGCATTGTTTTTTTAGCAAGAGTTTTTATAATAAAGAGGTCATTTTACAAAATATTGACATAAATATGAACATAATTAATTTGAAACAAGAGATGTGTTTGTCAGAAACACAATGCCCCCTTCTGCGCGGCTTTGAAGCCATATATTTGACCTTTGACCTTGAAGGATGACCTTGACCTTTCATAACTCAAAATGTGCAGCTCCATGAGATACACATGCATGCCAAACATCTATCTAAGTTGCTATCTGAAGCGACATAGAAGTTATGAGCATTTTTCGAAACCTAAATGCGAAACCTAAATCCTAAATGCAAAGTGTGACGGAAAGACAGACGGACGGTCCGATCACTACATGCCCTCCTTCGGGGGCATACAAAAATAGAGTACATTCAATAACAGTTAGTTTAAACCTATTTTATTTTAGCTTGATTGCATCGAAAGCTTTAAGCTTATTGAAACGCTATTGAGTCCGTTTCCTGGGCCTAGAACCAGTACTTGGTGTCTTTGGGGGAATTCTAAAGAACGCTCCCACAGAAGGGATCACACCCATGACCACCCAGTTGCTAGGTGGACACCTATCCATTGCACCACAGCGACCTCATAATACCTCAATAACAGTTAACACAGCAAATTTACATTATGGGCATAGACATCTTCTATTAATATGGTTTTTCTTATGATAATCATCGCATAATTAGAGATTCTTTATTACAAGCACAATGTATTTCCGGTTTTATTCTTTTTTTTTAAAGTTTCTTTGCCTAAATATATAAAGTTTGCATTAAGCTTTTTTACATATTGAATGAAATACTTTAAAATATGCCAAAACATGTAAAAAAAATCCATTCTATACGATGATTATCAACATCATGCTGTCATTAGCTGTACTGCCATAATATAATGTTTAGTCCTTGTCGATGAAATTCAGGCATAGTTATATTAAATGAGCTTTACTCTTTCTTTCCATCCTTGAGGAACTTCCGGGCAGCTTCTCTGTCCTTTTCTAGTTGCAAACTGATTTTCTTCTGCAACTGTTTCAGTTTATCTCTTTGGTTTTTTAACTCCTGAAAAAGACCCGATTTAAGTATGTTCTGGCTTAAGATGCCGTATCTTGATCAGATTATAAAATCAAACATAATAAGTTGGTTAAATATAAAAACAACAAACAAACTTATAACTAAGTATATCCTTAATTTCGAAAGCAATCAGAGACTATGAAAATAAAACCAAAAAAAGATTCACATGATAACAGCATATTTTGGAAATAAATTGCTAGTTAATTTGCCTTTTTTCATGTGCATTTATTTGAAATTAATAAAACAAATGCTTGTTTCAGAATCGTTGGGTAAAATGATAAGCTTAAAAATTTCCCATTATCCGAACACAACTGTCCGAATATGTGTATTATTTAGAGTATAATATATTTTCGTGATTGGGATTGACTTTTAAATTTGTTGTATTGTGTTCAATTTATTTTATGAATGTGGGTATTCAAGCCGACAAATATCTCATTTCGATACAAAATGAACTTACTAAAACCGCCTTGTCCTGTTCGGTAACACGGGACTGCTTTTTGTTATCACTTTTGCTAAAAAGTTTCCCCATCGCTTTTTCTTCACAGTTTCAACAATTTTATAAATGGTTTTCTCACATCATCGGTGTTTATTTCATACCAAATCAAATTATCATCTGAAAACGATCAAAATGACATACTACTACATGTATTATGTTTTATTTACATATCACGACGACCCGGATATGATTTAAGCATTACCTATCTGACCCCGTTTTGTGTATCAGATAAACCGAAAGTAGATTGCAGCATGACTCTTATCGTGCTGTGTCTGTGTTTCATGGTTACCATAGGTACTGGTGACATTTTACCACAGCTTTCCAGTGAAATCACGAAATTGGGGTTTCACCGGTAAGTTTGATATTTATTTAACCGTTGTTCCAGAATTACCATTTGATGGGGGATGTAGCATTTTTACTCTATGTTGTCTTGTATGTCAACATTTGCATTTGTGCAGATTAATGCCTTTGTCATATGTGCGTACATTCATGTGCTTTTGTGTCATACATTACATGTTTGTCCAGTCTTCTACTTCTACTTCTTCTACTTCATTTTCCTACAGTCCATTGCTGATTATTACTGTGAGGAAGGCCTATTATGAAAGATATGGACACTGTCGAGTCTGTTTCCTGGGAAGAACCAGTACTTGGTGTCTATGGAGGAGATAATGAGAACGCTCCCCGAGTAGGGAGCGAACTCACAAACCCCCTATTGCTAGGCGGACACCTCATCCACTACACCACTGCGATCTTAGTCAGAATGAGAGGTATTAAAGCAATCAAAAAGATTTTCATTGGTAGGCACATAAAAATGCAATAGAAATTGAAAATAACTGACCATGCTTCTTTTATTTTGAACAGCTGCAAGACAATCTTCATGTTATTGTAAAGGTCTATTTTGACTTTTAACTTAACATTCTTTCAACCCGGTCTTATACTCTCTTTATATATATTCAATATATTTAATAGATCACACAATACGCTCAACTGGGAGGTCAGGGTTTCGATCCCCACTGTGGGAGCGTTCTTGAGATCGCCCCAATAGTACTGGTTCTAGTCTCAGGAAATAAGCCTTAGGCTTTCAATGCAATTGAGCTAATATAAATAGGTTTAAACTAATAGCTATATTCATTCCAAAAATGAAATTGAAAATATTAATTAAATGGATCCGTTTAGAGAATTGAACTGAGAACTGATGATACTCACTTGGCGATGAACAAATCTGCTGCAACAAGCACGATATTGATTGGACTTCTTTCCTTTGAAAACAAATATTGCACTGTCTGCTTTCATCTTACATAAAGTTTCAGATCTCATCATTCTTCGATTCATCAAGCTTTTCAGTATAAACCAGAGGGGAAGGGAAGGACCTTCGGATGTTCAACAAATCTTTACTACATTATGCTGAATTTCTCAACTGCATAAATCATACACTTGAACAAGTTGAACAGCAATACATATAACCTGTTTACAATTAAGATAGTATCTATCAAATTAAAAATTGTGATACCAGTATATATATATATATATATATATATATATATATATATTACTAAAAATGATTAATTATTTTTAGAAACATGATTGATGGAAACCATGTTTCAAAAATAAAACAAGATTGTCTGAAGAATGATCCTTTGTATCTACAATTGAACATATAGAATGAAAGAATCCAAATGAAACCATAAAGATCAACTAGCCCAATTACTTAAACAATTAAATGCTATAAGCAACTAACAAGGACAAGGACACATTGTTTTCGATCGAAGAGCAAATGGATAATGGAGTAAAAATAACATGCTATTTTTGTTCATTAGAAAACAATTTCTGTTTTAATGTGACATGTTTAAAGATTGTTACGTATTTGAAAATAACAATAGCTTAACTGTATTAACAAAACTGTTATACTTTAAATTTAAATAACTAATAACAGGAAAAAAACAAAAATAATGTGTCAACGCTGGGGATCGAACTCTTAACTTCTAGAAGCAAAAGTTTACTTACTAACACTGCACCACACAGGCTTTAGATTCTTTGTCGTAGTTAAAAAAATAAATTGTTAATACATGTTTATGATGAATTTTATATTATTTATGATAACATTATAAATGCTTTATAGTTCTTAGGATTTTGATTCAACATGGACTCGCTTTAAAAGTGTTTTGGAACTTTAGCCTTCTACAGTAACTGTTTGTCTTTAAATAGGGAGATACATCGCAAACTAACCTTTCCAGTCGCCCTCCTTCCTGGTCTGGTGCCAGGAGGTGATGTAGAGTGTCACGTTATGTTTGATGAGTTAATACCGGCAGGGGCATACATGGATCCATACCAGCTAGAGAATCTGCGAATGTTTGTTGGTCTTAATGTAAGTCGCGGTTTATATGGTTTCTTACTGAATATTCCACCAAGCCTTAATTAGATCCTACTTTAATTGCACCAGATTTCTAGAGGATATGTGTCGTAGGTCTGTTTAGTGAGTCCCATTGGTCATTAATAAAGTTTATATTGACAATAAATGGTTTTGTTTCCAATAACTCATCAATATTTTATTGTGATCTCCTTTCCGCACACAAAAATTATGGAAACAGACATGCGTCTCGTGCATTAAAAGGTTGTTAGATTGTTATTGCATTGATATTTTGCTTTTTTTTAGGGTTGTTATGTTATGATTTAAACTTCAACATCAAACTGCTTAACTATTGGAATGCTATTTTTACACAGGAAATTTTGTAAATTGTTCATTAACTTAACAAATTTTCTCAGAAAATTGGCAATTTAATAACAAATATGTAAAAGTGTAAAATCGGTTAAAAGTGCGATTCAGTATATACAAAATCATGTTTAAAAGCAGAATGGAAAGTCGATCATGTTCATTACCGTCATATAACTCTCTAACAAATTAGATGCAGGTATTGTGTGCCATACAGGTGGAAATACATGACCAAGTAGATCTGGAGGCCCCAGAATTTCAATCCAGTGCCATCCATGTGTCAGTGTTCTCCAACCTTAGCCTAATAGGCGACAGCTGGCAAGCAGGCTACGTGTTTCCGGTACACATCCGTTACCATGGCATTTCAGACAGTTCAGAGTTCGTCAGGGTGAAGTTTATTACACCATCAGTGGCTATTCGGTGCCAAGATACAACTTACCAGATGACATTTTATGGTTGGTTTTTTAACATTTTCTTGTGTCTATATTAAATTTGTAGTACAACTTCATGTACACTTGAACAGCGTTATTTTTAAGTTGTGGGAAGAAAACTTTGTAACAACAATCATTCTTGTCTAACATTTCCCTGTAGACTTTTTATAAATATTGCTTGTATTTATATTTTTGTGTATCAGACAGCAAAATTTATCGAAAGCGACAAGAACGAAAACAGAAGAATACATTTTGCATAACTTCATGTTTAATATGGACATGGAAATAAATCGCATATATAATTGCATATATCATTTTGATATATTAGTTGAATGATAAATACTGTCTCTCTCTATAGTGTTGTGTAGTTTCATACAGTAGAAATGATTACATCTCTGCATTTTGATGTCCACAATAAGCTTGTCATGACTTATTTCTTTGCTCATTTAAGTAACAATACATAGAGAAGATACACCATCAAGTGTTTCTGTTTATATACTCCATAAGACTTTTATGAAGTTATTTGATTACAACACAGATGATAATATTCTGTATGCGTCTATCATTTATGGGGAACACGGTTATTGACTTCCTATTACCAGCCTTGTTATTTTAATATTTTTAGGGGTCTAGGTTTCGGTTTTTATGCCATTTGTCCATTTCTAGATTGTCCATTTCAGTGCCGTTTTAATTGTTTTGTGCAATGGTTGGTGTTCTGTTATGAAAGCAGTAGAAAAGAATAAGAATTTCTTTCCTGATAGGGTTTTTGAAGTTTAATTGTATGTAATAGTTGTCCAACATTTCTAAATTCAACTTAGGAAATGTTAAAACTATCCATGCATAGTAAATAAACACTACACTTTATTTAGATAAAGCTTGTGTATTTTCCATGAATGTGTTTCAATACTAATTCTGTTGTTTTGTATAGGTTATGGTGGCCCCATCCATTCCCAGCAAAGCAGACTGTGCAGTAGAGGATCACCTATCCTGTGTGATTGGATGTTTATCCAAACTGAGAAGGTAGTACAAATACTGATACAGTGTCAAGAGTTTTATTAGTTAATGGCCACTGCCAGTCTGTTCAAGTAAACAGTTTTTATGCCCCCGAAGGAGGGCATATAGTGATCGGACTGTCCGTCTGTCTGTCTTTCCGTCACACTTTGCATTTAGGTTTCTAATTTAGGTTTCGAAAAATGCTCATAACTTCTATGTGTATCTCATGGAACCGCACATTTTGAGTGGTGAAAGGTCAAGGTCATCCTTCAAGGTCAAAGGTAAAAAACATGTATCAAAGCGGCGCAGTAGGGGCATTGTGTTTCTGACAAACACATCTCTTGTTTATATTTAAACTAGGGATGCAAGAGGTTAACCAGTTAATCTGCCAAAATAATCAGTTAACTGGTTACATATTTTTGAAAAAGGTTTACCTGATTTTTTTTAATTATGCCTTTTTCATAGAATAAATCTTGCGATTTTACTTTTTGCGCGTGACATACTGCCAACATTCACTGGCAACCAGTTAGAACAACATGCCACAGCAGCCACACCATTGATGGTAATAAATAACGTGTCAACAAGCACAGTAATAATGCAATAAATCAATACCTTTATGGTGAATTAAAGGGTGTATGTTTTGATAATTGTCACTATTGTTTTGTATTTCTTGTGAAAAAATTATCTTTCCAAGTGCGGAGATAGGGGGCTATAAGCGTAGACGTAATTGACTAATTTATTAACTGGCGATAAACTTTAGTTGAAACATTGGATGGCTTATTTTTAGCTTTTGTTAACCAATATTTAACACTGATTGCGCGTGAAAATAAAGTGTCAATACTGATAAATATCAATTTTAATAAGATTAGCATTCGTTGTTAAAGTCTTGACCTGCTAATGTTTGTTTTTATCTGAATTAAATAATATTGTTAGTTATTTATGTCATCAACAATTCCATCACAACTGTGTTAGGCAAGATTAAATTATGATAGCAAATTATCAAACTAATTTAATTACAAAACAATAATCAATCAGGTTATAAAAAAAAGAAGCTCATCAACGTTGTATCTATGTAATTGCTCGGAATGGTACATTAGCAACATAAGTAACTAGCAGTATTTGAGTTCATGATACTAAGTAACATCGCTATTATATTAATATAATGATAATTTAAAATATTTTATTTGCATTTTGTTAAAAATATATATATTTAGATTTATTTCAAAGAAACTCAAAATTGTTGTGAGTAATAAGATGTGAAAGTAACATAAGCTGCCCCACCAAAAACAAAATAATGGCAGGAAAATTTTAACATTCTGTAGTACTACTTAAATGTATACTGCGTACTCCTAAATATACTTAAATGTACTCTGGGTACGGAAAATACACATAAACGTACCTGGGAATTCTAACGCTAAATTGGTCGTAATACTTATGTCAATATTCTGTCAAAGGGCCTCAATATTATCGAAACACCTACTCAAAAAAGCATTTTTTTCCAATTTTTTACGCACTTTAGGACATCAGATTTTGGGCTGGAATAAAACTCAGATGCAGTATAAATTGGCCTGGTTCCTGTAAGTATATTTTCTGTACTTGCGGTACATTTACATGTAAGTAGTACCCAAGCCAACAAGGACCAAGCGAGCATAACTTATTACTCATATAAACTTTTTACGCAGAAAAGATAAATGCAAAATCTAACATACATTTACATATTTATTAAAATGAATGTTATTATACACTTATTAAGAAACTGACTTGGCAGTTTAAGTAATCAACGCAAGCAATCTTTAATTACTTTCTTTTCATAGCGAGTACATCTAATAGCAATATGATATTATAAGTATACTATAATACTTTTACGTTTTAAAGTTGTTCACTTAACCGTTTAATAACCAGTTACAGTAAAAGATTAACCGGTTTATGTTTTTTGTAACCTGTTGCATCTCTAATTGTAAGAATTGTTACAGTTATAAACTTTCACTGCTGCTACAACAAAAGTATTGTACAAATATATTTAGCTGACATGTGTATATGTATTTACACATAATTTCTGCACAAATGGTTCTCCACAGTCATACAAAATGACAAACCATTTATTCTTCTACAAAGCTTTGATACTGGAATTGATGATGTCTTTAAACACTATCAATGCACCCACATCACCTGATCTCATTTTAGGTGAGAAGATGCCATAGCCTATCGATTTTGGGAAAAATTAGCACCTGGCATGATTAAATTGGTATATGTTTCCACGGACTCTAGATATACACTCCGTGATGTTTTATAGCTTTTCAAAAGTTTACTGTTTATCTTCATAAAAATAAAATAAATAAAAAAATATTTCAAATAAAATTATTGAATGAAATTCTAAGATTAAAATTTTACTCCCAATATTGCATAAAATATTTATATACTACACACTTTTCCCCATTTCCACTTGAGGCATATTTTGACAAAGGGAGAGAACTTTTTACTATTTTTAATTACTTCTCACTACATGTACATGTATTTTCCATTACTTCCCTTGCAATTGGTACAAATGTTTCAACAAAATTAATTCTACTAGTTTAATATTGTTTCTGCATAAATGTGCACATATATTGCCTTTATGAAGTTT
Source organism: Dreissena polymorpha (assembly GCF_020536995.1). NCBI lineage: Eukaryota > Metazoa > Mollusca > Bivalvia > Myida > Dreissenidae > Dreissena > Dreissena polymorpha. The sequence goes on along the minus strand of NC_068356.1, from coordinate 22,468,279 downwards.
GACTATTTTAAAATGCATTGTTTATACATGTAAACATACACAAATGTAACCCTACATAAACTAAGTGGAATCAAATCAAAAGTCTACCACTGTCTCTTGTGGAGGTGACGGTTCCGACGAAACCGCACGGTGGTAGAGGGTTTGTAATGCATGCACCTGGTGGCAAAGGTCCCGCACTTCACTGTGTAGGTCCTGTATCATCATAGCCTGTGCGTCAAATCGTTTACTAAACTTAGTATTTTGGGCGACCAGCAAGGCCTGGACCCCCGTCAAGACCGCCGCCACTGTGTCGTCAGATTGACGCTGGATTCTGATGGTAGGCCTGCGTATGGTCGGTGTTGTTCCTGGCACTTCCTCTGACACCTGAACAGAGGGCGTGGTCGAATCAGAGGGCGCAGTCACGTGACGAGCATACATCAAAACCGCGACGGGAACTTCAACTGATGGACCAGACGGCGTAGTTGGAGCGGGTACACTCGGGGCGGGCGCAGTCACCGGTAAGGACGGCGCAACCGTGACGGGAACCTCCACTGACGGGCCAGACGGCGTAGTAGGAGCGGGTACAATAAGGGACACCGTCGCTGGCAGCGCAACAGCAACAGGTGCGGGCACTCCCTCTGGACCGATCGGCGCTGCCACCTGTCCCTGGCCTACAGCAACCATGCGCGCCAACTCCTTCCCTTTTTCGTTTTTTTGAACCCTGGGTCGTTTTACCGGTGGTTTAGTCGACTGGGCGGCTGGAGCGGCCACGGCCACTGATGGATTCTGTGCCTCCCTGGCTTTCATGTCGTTTTGCGCACCCGTCGCCAGAACGACTGCTTGGGTTACCTGTCTGGCGTTTCCCCACTGAACTTGGTATCTGCTACCCACCAAGATCTGCAGACAAAATAAACAGATAATAAACAAATGATTCAATTCTTTTTTATAGCTTGCTTTGTACATTTCTCTATTATTTAAATAAGATTTCTTTCGTTCATTTCTATTTACATCCATGCACAAAGATTGAGTGGTCATACCGAAAACGGACCAAAATATTAAAACTCGATAAAACAGTATCTTATTAAAACGTATAATATGCTAAATCAGATGTGGATCAACAAAATTATAATGAAGGAAAAAATTGGGCATATCAAATAATGTATTTATGGAGGTTTCGTCACAATGCAGTTTCGACTATTGTTAGACAGTGTTTTGTTTGTAAATAATTCGTATTTTATTTATGTAGTACAAATACAAAAAAAGTAATATGTAATCAGTGAAATGCTACATTTACTAACAAGAAATATCTTTAAAAAAGATATACGGCGTAAATAGTTTAATGAATGAGATCAAGGATAGCGAATGTCTTTTTCTGTGCAGTTCTTAGCTGCATCACACGCAGTACGGGATGTTACGGGGAGTTTTCGCGGCTTATTTTACATTATAACATATTGCTGGTCATAAACCTATAGATACAAAACAGAAAACCAAAAGAAGAATGGAAGTGAAATTTAAACATATGAGTCAACCGGCCACACGAGAACAAACCTGTTTTAGTGGTCTGTCGGGCATTGCTATTTGATTCGATTATTAACAGTATCGAGAATCATCGTGCTCATGCTTAAAGTGATATTATGGGCATTTTGCACTGTTGAATTGAGCTGAAAAGAATTAACAGGTCAAAATAGTTAGTTAAAATGTGGTTACTGATCAATTATCTGCAACTCACCTTGCTACCAGTTGTTTATAAAAAATATATTTTATATTCGATATTCTTACGTGACCCACCCAGTCCTGTAAGCCGAAATGATCCGTAAAACAATATTGTGTCTTTGTGTCGTATGAACAAATCTGCACTAAAACTAAATTTAGGTTCAACTCGTTAACGCATGATCAGTTGTCAAACGAAAGTACGGTTAATATTCAAATGCATTATTTTTCTCTTTCTGGTATATTGTTTTAGTATGTTGATGCTGCATTAATTACTATAAGTGTATATGAAGTAGAAACATCAAAAATAATCAACGGTTGCGATAGACACCTATAAACTGTTACATGCTCATAATATCACTTTAGTACATTAGGCAATATGGTGGAATAATTATTGTTAAATTTATTAAAAATAATATTTATCATTGTATTGTTGAAAACACATTAAGAATCTATTATTGACATACCATAATTATATTGCTGAATATCTTCTTTTAACATATTTCTGGTCTAAAGAAAATTCCAAGTCACCTAGTTCACGGATAGCGTCTTTATTATATAACGATTATTTTACTGACCGCGAACTCCGGTGATGACCTGTATATAAACTCTGAATGTCCGCGACTTGACCCGAAACCTCGCGGGTTGAAATGCAATTCTTTAAAGTGAGGCCTCGCTTCCACTGCTCTTTATACTTTTACATGTTAACATGTTGACAGGAATATGGAAGTAAGTACTAAATATGAGAACATAGCCTTTTAAGTATAAACGCTTTTGCGCTGGTAATACTCTGAAAATAAAAGGTGTACGCACAAACTGTATTGATGTCGAGAATTGAGTGTAAAACTGTTCTATCTATTAAGCCTTTTCATTAGAGATAAAATTGTTTCATACAGCAAAACAGTGTTACAAAGACGCGGATATGTTTCCAATGTTCTGGTGGTATACTCAAATCAGCCAATGGAATAAATGAAGTGTATTCATTCGTACCTAGCCGCGGGAAATTTTATTTGAATTTTATTGGACACTTACAAAGGTCAAGTCAGGGTGAAAAGCTGGCTTATGCAGCTTACGCCGAAAAAAACAAAAAATAAAAAAAACATTTCAGCCGCATGAGATATTCCAGGGACCTATACAAACAATTTGTTTGTATAGGTCCCTGGATATTCTTAGGATTGATTACTTGACAGTGCAAACATATTTTATTAATTAGCGCGTTGCAATAAACGAAATAAGAAAAACTTATTAAATTTTAAAGTCATATTTTCAAATATGGCCAACGTTAAATAAGTTTGATATATTAACGAAAACACAAAATAAGAAATTTTGTTTGTATATATATATATTTTATCTGTTTATTTTCTTATTTTGTGTTTTCGTTAATATATCAAACTTATATATATAATGCGAATTGTTTACGGAACAATTTAGAAACAAATTAATTCATCTATGTATATTATTTTCTCTCAGAATTTGATGAGTAATAATCAAATATGAATATTAAAATGAAACTTTTTATGTAGATGAATGTACTCTTTATCTCTTATAAACAACTATCATAATCGGTGTTAAAAGGATATATCTTTTGATATGAATCAGTAAAATAAAATGTTCACTTCTTCCATTACATAATTTTTATAAATATTACCTAATTTCATAATAATTATCATCCATGTCGTTACACTTGTGTATTATGTATTATGCATTTGGCTAAAAAGCGTGTATGCTTACGAGCTAATAAATGTTGTTGTTGTATATTATGGGAAAATTTATTGAACCTACATAATTTCCTGCCAATCAAACATAGAATATTAAGCATTTATAAAGAAACCTGGAAAACAAAGATAAATAACTAGCCGCTTCTTGAAACGCATAATATATTTATAAACACTCATTAGAATTAAAAAAAACACACACTATGTTATAAAGACTAAAATATTTAAAACCGCGCTAGATTTCGAGCATCATCTCACAATTTGGCAGGTAGATGCACAGACATGCCCAGACAACCTCGCCTTTGTACAAATTGCCATTTTGATTTGTTAGAAAATGAATACCGCATTTTACTTATTTGCCCAAATTATACAGATGAAAGTAGTTTACATCTTAGCTGAAAATTCATATATATGAATTAACATAATACATTCAAACTGTGAAAAAATCCAAGTTTTTATCAATAAATAAGCGGCGTTAATCATCTGCTTAGTGGTACTCCGACCTACATTGTACCTACATTATATATTTTATTGTCCTTATTCTTCTGGCGATGTTGGTGGATACAAACAAGTTTAAGTATCACTATAATTGATGTTATGTACATGTTCGATAATTAGTTTTAAGTAAATTTGATAGTGCAAATGAGTAAACCCGCTATTTAAAATTTTCCTAGAAATACTCAATATACAGTTAAGGGACTTATATCAGTATATTCTTACCTCATCTGTAACATCTTTGAAATGTCCTTTCGATCTCACTTGCACTTTGCTGTCCTCCAGGTATCGAACCAGAAAATGATTGTCAGTGCGAGTCAGTTTCCACAGTGCCATTGTGTGTGTTAAATAATCCAACTATATTCACTTCTAATTGTACAATGTTATTAACACGGAACCAAAAATAGTAAATAACTCTAGAGCGTATACTATTATTAAAATAAATCCAAAGAGCATGAGACACGATATATGAATGAGGCTGGGTTGGTGAGTTGTTCTTTTTTATACATAATCATGTCCTTCCTGAGAATTATTGTAAAACGCGGACATATTGGCAGGACAGTGACCAGTGTGACATGTGTAATATCAACTTTGTAATAATACCCGACACGATGTCTACTTGTTGTTAACTCGTGTCATAAACGGTCCATCCTGGCGTGTGAGAGGGGTGACAGACATGTCCTTCATAAAAAATTATTGTTAAAACACAGCGATATATAAGCAGGACAGGGGCCGGTGTGACATGTGTAATGTCAACTTGGTAATAATACCCAACACGATGTATGTGTGAAAGGGGAGACAGACAATCAGGCAACATTTTTTTTCTCCTTAGTTTTTATTTCTTATCGTACAATTATACACATGTATTATGTATAACAAATATAACTTTGCAATAACGCGTGTTTATACAAACATGTATGTTGAATTATGCAAAAAGGCATTCGATATAATGAAGAGGAATACTTGAAATGAAAAAGACATTTGTATGAAATTTAGTAAACTTATTATGTGAAACGACGCAACTGTTTTCTATGTGTCACAAGTTTTGTAAATTCTACAATTTTAAGAAGAAAGTTATATATTAATATACCATTAAGTACTTGTAGTTTATAAATAATTTAAATACATGCATGTTGAACACGGTGTGAATAAAACAACGCAAATAACCGTGAGTAATAAAGAGAACAAAAATAATATACAAACAAACATACAACAGGAGCCCATAGAAAATAAACGTAACTCGACGCAACTAGAATACAACTGTGAATATTTAATGCAACTATCAACTCAATAATTACCACCTTCTTTTAGCAATTAATGGAATAACCTACCTAAAAGAGAAATTAAATGCATTAGTAAGCAGAGAATTGACTTTGTTCCGACAATTAAAACCATTCATTATGCATTCGTTGAATGTGTTTACTTGAGTAAGTTATGCCTGTAAATTCACACAGATTCGCCAGACTTTTAATGGATCGCAACTTTTAATAGGGTCATTTGTTTACATGTTCAGTATAGAAAATCACCTGCTTACATGAAAACTTTGGATTAAATTAACAAAATAAAAACAATGTTGCAAACTGTATTTATATTAATTGGTAAGTATTAGTTAAAAGACGACGTTTTGTGTGTCGTATATCAACGAGTTTTCTATACAACAACAACTACTTCTACAACCACGTCGGGATCGATCTATCTTGGTTTTTTTTTTTATTGTAAATATTATACTACATGTACATGTATGTACTTGTAATAAATGTAATTTTATTTGAAAATCAGGAAGTCAAACAAAATTTAATTGATCGTTATCTTGTAAAACGCGAAGTTTTCCCCGCGTTGCCAACGCCGAGGGCCGCCGCGTCACAGTATCAGTTTTGCCGATCGTTAACCGCCGCGTCCAAAATCATGAAAACGCCGCGTATCGCGGGATTTTCTTAATCTCCCTCCAGGTCAAGCACTTACCGTACCAGTAGATGTTAAGTCCATTTGAACAAGTCCAAAAGTTGGTCAATTTTTACAACAAAATGAGGTCAGGTTATGCGGATGTTTTGAGAGGGCTCACAGAGTCAAACAAAAGTTGTATATGTCCATTGTCATCTCGAATGTAAGTGTTTCTGGTGGGTCATTGCATAAAATATTTAAACACTGAGTGACAGGTTTTAACAATTTTACGATTTTAATATGAATTTCTTATCTTTAGGTTGCAAATGATATCTCAGTAGATGTTCCGGTAGGGAAAATGGCAGACACATTTCTGGTGTTGGTTGTCACTATGGTGACAACGTTAGGCGCGTGCGCAGCATTGGTTGCAAAGGCTGTTGATTGTGGAAAGTATACTATGTTCACTATGAAGAAGGTCAGCTGATTACCAGACAAAATTTGATACAACTTGAGTTGTTAAGTAAGTAGGAAAAGTTGTCACTTACCTGAAGAGATTTGACAACAACGTCCTTGTGAAACATAAACAAAACGGTGCATGGTAATGGTAATGTTCCTTTGGAAATGTGCACACATGAATAGTGAAGCTACATGAAATGGATTATTCCATAGGGTAGAAATCTGAATACAAATACGAGGAACTCGTGTCAAATGTGTAACTATGCAAGTGTTCTGTTGATGACACATTGTCTATACATACAGTTATTGTTCACATTATTATTAACTGTTATTCCCATGTGTGATTTGCTTCTTGTTAGCTCACCTGATTGCTCAGGGGAGCTTTTGTGACCAGTGTTTGTCCGTTGTCCGTCCGTCCATATTATTTTGTTCTTAAACACTCTAGAGGCCACATTTATTGTCCGATCTTCATGAAACTTGGTCAACTAACTAATGGGATTGTTTACCCTCGGGACTTCGGTTATAAACCATTGCCCGAGCACACTGCTTAACATAGAACTCTGCATAAAAAAGCCGAAAACGGCCATAAAATGGACAGCCCGATTTTACTGGGCTGTACCATTGATATAAAAAGAAAACTTTGCAGTGTTGGTGCGGTGCCTTAATAAAAATCTATTAGTTTAAAAATATCTAACCTTTATAAGAAGCGTTAAAAAGACGCAGTACTTTACAATGCCTAACGCTGTTAAACTTGGTCAGAAGATTTGTCCCAATTATATCTTGATCGAGTTCGAAACTGGGTCATGCTGGATCAAAAACTAGGTCACTAGGTCAAAAAAAAGCAAGCTTGTAAACACTGTAGAAGTCACATTTAATGCCCAATCTTCATGTAACTTTGTCTAAATGTCTGTCTTAATGATATGTTGGTAGAGTTCAAAAGTGGTTCCGGTCCGTTGAAAAACATGGCCGTCAGTGGGCGGGGCAGCTTTCCTGACATGGCTATAGAGAAACCTTGTAAACAATCTAGAAGTCACAATTTTGGCCAAATCATCATGAAAGTTAATCAAAACATTGGTTTTATTGATATGTCGGACGAGTTCGAAAATGGTCCAGATCGGTGAAAAAACATGGCCGCCAGTGGGCGGGTCATTTTTCTCTATATGTATATAGTGAAAACATGTGAACACTCTAGAAGTCACATTTTTTGCCCAATTTTAATGAAATTTGGTCAGAACATATGTTTCCTTGATATGAGAGTTGAGCTGGAAAATGGTTTCGGTCAGTTGAATAACATGTCTGCCGGGGGGGGGGGGGGCAGTTTTCTTATATTTATATAGTAAAAAAAAGCTTGTGAACACTCTAGAAGTCACATTTTTTGCCCTATCATCATGAAACTTGGTGAAAAGATTGGTTTTATATATATCTCAGATGAGTTTGCAAATGGTCCCGATGTGTCAATAAACATGGCTGCCAGGGGGGTGGGCAGTTTACCTTATGTGACTTTATAGAGAGAAACCTTGTGATCGAACGCTATGGAAGTCACATATTTTGCCTAATCATCGTGAAACTTAGTCAATACATTTGTTTGATTGATTTCTTGGACAAGTTGGAAAATGGCTCAGATCGGGGAAACAGACTTTTTAGCTCACCTGAATGCATAGGTGAGGTTTTAGGATAGGTCTTTGTCCGCTGTCCGTCCGTCCACATTTGGGTTGTAAACACTCTAGTATTCACATTTCTCAAGCATTCTTTATCAAATTTGCTGAAAGATATTTTAGTCAAGTTTGATGATAGGTCACCATTTCAAATCTTAAAAAACAAAAACACTCCCTACGCCAGAGTTTGGTTCAATAATGATGAATCTTGACCAGGATGTATGTCTGGTCAATATCTAGGTCAAGTTTGACATTAGGTAAAGATTGAATGAACTGACTCCTCTCAGGTGAGCGAACTAGGGCCATCTTGGCCCTTTTGTTTTATACCAAATGTGTTTGATTTTTCAATTCTTTTTGATTAAAAAAGAAATAACTATTCTTTGGCCAAGGACTCACATATAGTAACATATGCAGTAAGAATATTCTCCTAGGAAGTTAGGAACGTCAATAAAGCTGACGAATATCCAGTAAAGAAGTAAAAAATAACCCATAATGGAACCTAGTTCACAATGGGATATTCCTCTTTTTCTATTACTTATCATTCATGCTATTAAAAGTGAGATTATCATCCACTGCTTTGAACTGCTATTTCTCTTCATGCCATTAGGATTGTTTATGAATCCAGTGTTGTTATTTTTTGTTGTTGTGACAAAATATTTGACACAATTATTCTACTAGTGGTCAATAAAATACCATTATGTCTGTTATATGCTTTGTTCTTTACGTTATTATTGCCAATATACAGATATGTTATTTTTAGCAAACCTATGCATAATGTTATCAAGGTAAGCTATTGTTATCAACCTATATCTGGTGTCCGTCATGCGGTGTGCGTCATCAACTTTGATATAGTTACCACTTAAGAGGCCACATTTTGTATTATCCCATCTAGATGTCACCTCTTTATCCAATCTTGATGAAACTTGGTCAGAATGTTTATCGTGACAGTTTCTACACTGAGTGTGAATCTTTTTCATGTGTGTCCACAAACAAGGTAACTAGGTTAAACCTTAGAAAAACCTTGTTACATGTACCACTATTGAGGCCACATAAAAAACAGAATGTTTATAGTGAGTCTTTTTAGTGGCAATGTCTATGATGTGAATAAATCTAGGTTACTTGCATCCTAAATCTGGGTCAAAAGATCAAATCTTCGTAAACCTTATAAGCACTATTGAGGCCACAATTATGACTCAATAGTGGTGTCAGAATGTTTATCTGGATAATATCTATTATATGTCCAGTTTGAATCTGGATCACATTCTTCCAAAAACTAGGTCACCATGTCAATTCTTATAAAAACATTATTTCCACTGGAGATGCCACATATGGCTCAAGCTTGTTAAACTTGGTTAACAAGTCTACATAGACCATACCTGAGATGAGTTCTAATCTGAATCAAATGTTAATAAATCTTAATGATACTTGGTCAAAATATTTATATTGACAATATCAAGGCCATGTTTTAATCTGGGTCTAGTGTGTCCCAAAAATAGGTCACCAGTTCAAATCTTAGAAAACCATATTACCAACATAGAAGTGTCATTGATGACACAATGTTGATAAAACTATGTCAGCATGTTTATCTTTCCAATATCAATGCCATGTTTGAATCTGGGTCAAGTGGGGTCAAAAACTTACCAGGTAAAGTCTTTGGAAATTGTAACCCTGAAATCAGGTGAGCGCTGCAAGGCTATCATGGCCCTCATGTTTTTGTTGCTTTAGCTCACCTTAGCACAATGTGCTCATGGTGAGCTTATGTGATCGCCTTTTGTCCATCACGCAGGATGCGCTGTGCGGCGTTAACATTTGCCTTGTTAACACTCTAGAGGCCACATTTATAGTCCGATCTTCATGAAATTTGGTCAGAACATTTGAACCAATGAAAGCTTGGACGAGTTTAAAATTGGTTCTGGTTGGTTGAAAACATGTCGGCCAGGGGCGAGGCTTTTTTCCTTATATAGCTGTAGTAAAACCTTGTTAACACTCTAGAGGCAACATTCATTTCCGATCCTCATGAAATTTGGTCAGCAGATTTGTATCAATGATATCTTGGATGTGTTCGAAAATGGGGTTCGGGTTTGTTGAAAAACATGGCCACCAGGGGATGGGGCATTTTTCCTTAGATTGCCATACTAAAACCTTGTTAACACTCTATAGAGGCCACATTGATTGTCCGATCATCATTAAACTTGGTCAGAAAATTGTCTCCATGATATCTTGAATGAGTTCGAAAATGGTTCCGGTTTCTTGAAAAACATGGCCGCCAGGGGGCAGGGCATTTTTCCTTATATGGCTATACACCCTCCCCTGGATGGGTATCAGGTTTGCTCAAACTGGAATATGCATATGAGAGAGGCTTATCAGCAGCGTATAATTAACAAGTAATAAAACCCCAGAGTGTGCCACCTTGCATTCTGCTCTTGGAGCTTAGGAAACAGAACTCCTATGTTCTGATAACAGTTGCAGATAAAATATCATAATTAAGTTCATACAACACTGGACAATACAAAATTGAATGCTCGGTCTCTAACAATAAATATGTGATTTTCATTTTGTTTTTATTTTGTGTACATGCTGATAATGCTACATTTGAAGATTCACCAGCTAAGTGCTTATTCAATATTTCTTTTTGCAAACTTTAATAGTACCGGGTAATCAAGTTGTAGATGTTGAGAATTTAACAGACTGGGGTTCAATTACTGGATATTTAGCCTGATCGGACTTTTTTTCTCATTAAAATGAAGAAGATTTTTTAGTTTTAATGATTTCTCTTTAAAACTATTTTACCATATAAGTAAACACCACCAAGTAACACATTTTTAACGGATATTCCTTTATACAGGTGGTTTCTATGTACATTTATCTATTATAGAAGGAATTCCATGTGTCGTATTCGAATATTTAATATGATAAAATAGTTGTAAAGTGAAATTATTAAACCTAACAAAACTTGTACATTTTTTATGAAATATATCTTGATTGTGCTTCATTCAGTAATTGAACCCCAAGCAGCCTGCGTTCAAGTACAACTTTATTTATTTATTATATGTTTGTAAATTTTAAGTTTATTATCAGTAAAAACAAATCGGCCATTATCATAACTATATCTTTCCCGAAGTTAACAAATCACATTTTATTAACCAGTATGCAAAATCATTGATTATCATTGTTTATGTTTAAATATTTCAGATTTGCTGCAGATATCATAAGAATGAAATTCGCAAGGACTTTTGAAGTGTTTAGTGTTGAAAACTGTGGTCAAAAATACATATATTGTGATGATTTTTTTTACTTTTTAAAACAGAAAGATGATAGTGTGAGGAAATTTAATTTAAATAGAACACTAAAAGGATATAAAGGGGAAGCCATCCCAGTAATGAAATCAGCTATGGTTTGGTTACCGCGTATTTTAGGAGATTGTGCCGAATTGTTTTTACATGTTAGTTTTTAACTGAAGTAGTGTTACTTTTACTGCTGTTGACAAAAGGGTATTCAATATTTTGTATTTTACTTTAAAATGATTTAATATTATGGCACAGTGCAGAGGTTAATATTGTGTTGTCTTTACTAAGTTCAGTTTCTCTTACAACTTAATATATTTGTATGCTCCTCCAAAAAATTTTGGGGGAGCATATAGTCGCTGCTTGGTCTGTCCGTGAGTGTGTCCGTCCGTGCACAATTTTTGTCCGTGCTAATTCGCAGCAATTAATGACCGAAATTCAATTGAACTTTATGGGAAGCTTCAGTAACAAGAGGAGATGTGCATATTATCAGCCGGTTCTGGTCGGATGATTTTTCACAGAGTTATGGCCCTTTGAAATTTTCCATTAACTGTACATGTAGTGCAATTCTTGTCCGGGCTATTTCTCAGCAACTAATGACCGGAATTCAATGAAACTTTATGGGAAGCTTCACTACCAAGAGGACATGTGCATATTATCAAAGGGTTGTAGTCAGATAATTTTTCACAGAGTTATGACCCTTTGAAATTTTCCATTAACTGTACATATAGTGCAATTCTTGTCCGGGCTATTTCTCCCCAACTACTGACTGGAATTCAATGAAGCTTTATGGGAAGCTTAACTTCCTTGAGGAGATGCGCATGTTATTTGAGGGTTCTGAGTAGATGATCTATTTAGAGAGTTATGGCCCTTTGAAATATTTGCTAAACCATCCATAGTATTATTTTGTTCAAAGTTATGCCCCTCAAGACGTTTCCTTTTATTTGAATATATAGTGCAATATTGTGACAAAAAAAACCTTTGGGGAGCATAACCCGTCTCCGACGGTTTCTTGTTTTAAACTGAAATTATATTTCACATTTTTCACTTCTTATGAACTAAATACAAGTAATCAAAACTTTTTAAATAATACGTTAAATATTAATAGTGCTCGATTGGTCATTGTCGGCTCGGGTACTACTTACATGTACCCGGGTACTCTTAAGTATACTTACTTGTACCCCGGTAGCGGTAAATATTCTTTATCATACCCGGTCAATATTAGACAGTACCAGAGTTTTATTCCCGCAAAAAATCCGTTGCCGTAAAACGCGCTACCGATTATCTTAAACAAACTTCTCTTTCAAAAAACTGCATCAACATGCTTTTTGAGTATGAGTTTCGATAATATAGAGGCCATTTTACAGAAAATTGACACAAATGTGAATAAAATTGATTTAACAAAAAAATAACCGACAACGACCCATTTAGCGTTAAATTTCACGGGTACGTTTTAGTATATTTACCATACCCGGGGCACATGTAAGTATACTTTAGAGTACCCCGGGTACGTGTCAGTAGTACCCGAGCCAACAATCACCAATCGAGGATTAGTAGTATCTATTTATTGTTTTGTTTAAAAAGTACAAGCTACTAGAAGTACAATGTGGCAAAATTTCATACTTTACCTAACACCTGTATATAACTACTGTTTAACATTGAATGTTCATTATGACATTATTTTCATTGATTTCACTATACATCCGTGAAACATCATCTATTAATTTAAATTGGATATTAAATTGTTCTAAAACAATTTCTTTGGTTTCAAATTCCTGCACATTTCATGTAAAATATACTCTGAGATCTGGAGAAACACAATTTTCAAGAAAATGTCTGCTTGATGAGAGCATGTGGTAATTGGATATGGCCCTAAGTAAGAGATATGCCAGCATGCTAACTGTCTTTATGGCCTGTTAATTATACGCTTATAGGACCCTGCTGATAAGCCTCCCTCGATGGAGGCTGGTAGGTTGTTCCAGGTGGCAATTATACTTGGAAAAAAGCTGTGGCGATAGAATGAAGTGGATGTCGATAATGGCAGGAACTTGATGGAGTAGTTTGCTCGTGTCCGGTTTGAGCCAGGGGAAAGATATTTCGAAACTGGTATGTCCATGAGGTCGTTGGTTATCTTATAGACCATTGTCAGCTTGGCTTTGGTTCTTCTGGACTCTAGAGTTTCCAACTGTAGGTGTTCGAGCATTGATGTGACGCTACTGGTGTTGTGGTATCTGTTCGTAACATAGCGGGCTGCTCGTCTTTGGACCATCTCCAGGTCATGGATCTGCTCCTTATGGTATGGGCTCCACACAGTGCCGCAGTACTCTAGGATGGAGCGAACAAGGGAAAAGTATGCTGCACTTTTTACCTCCTCGTTGCCTATCCGTAAGTTTCTGCGTAGGAAACCAAGGGAACTGTTGCCTTTCTTAAGCACTTTTTGGATATGTGGCTTCCAGGACATGTCCTTTGTCAGCTCAACCCCAAGGTATTTTTATGCTTCTTCACATACAAGCGTGTGGCCTTTAAGGGTGTAACTGTATAGGATTGGTGATCGCTTACTGCACACTCGCAAAATGCAGCACTTCCCTGGGTTAAAGGACATTCCCCAGAGCTTCTCTTGTTTCCTCTTGTCGGATCATTAAGTATCCACTACAGCCCCGTTTCATGTCATCTAGAGTCTGTGATATTGACGTCATCTTGAGTCCGTGATTTCGTATGTGTTACTGAAAATAGCAATTTTCAGGGACATTTAAGGATAAAACGAGTATTCCATTCTAAACGATCGAAAGAAAATCTTCTAATTGTTACTTTCAACTTATAATTTAACATTTTTTAGCGCTTTATTTATAAATGACATTCCGTATTGTGTTGGTGATTGTAATTTAACTGAAAGATTTTCGTTTATTGTCTATATTTCAATATTCGTGGATTTGGCGATAAAAAGTTTACAAAACTAAAATGTGCACGCCTGAAAAAAGGAAGCACAATTGTACGTTTAGATGTATAATTTGTGAAGACATTGCTATGATTTTTTATATACCGGTATGCCTTGAACAAAATTATACCGGATATATATATATATATATATATATATATATATATATATATATATATATATATATATCAAGAGCAATCAAGTAAATCAATATCAAGCCTTAAGGTTCATGGGGGGGGGATAAAATTCATTAAAACTTCGTTTTGGTTTTTTCATTCAATGTGGTACAATATGGTCAAACTATATATCATTTTAAAGCTTAAAACGGATAGAATAAGATAAACACATTTTTGACATTCAATATTTGTGTGCTTATTCATATTTTGGTTTAAAACCAATACATTTTTACACTAATTTACAAAATCTCAATCTAAAGTTAGGAAGGATATACACTACCTTAAGTTGAATAAATACAAAGCTATATACCAGAGACGTAGATAACATCTACGTCTCTGTATATACATATACAAGGTCAAGTTAGCAACATTTCACAGAAAATTATTGTCATAAAACAACAAATGAGTTTTTATTCAACTGCCTTTTTTGGATAAATTTCCTAAACAAAGTTCTAAAAATAACTTAAACGTAACTACTTTTTAAAAATCCAGGTATGATGGATAATAAGTCACAATTCTATTTCAAAAACTTAACAATTTTGTTATTTACCTCTCAACCAAATTGCAAATTTTAAACCATCTCAAATTGAAATAGATTGCAGACGACATATAAAATTGTAAAGGAATATAAAGAAATTGGCAAACCGATTGATTTTATATTTCGATTCCTTCTACCCATTTTGAAAGCGTGGCCATCGCTGTGCTCCGTAGAAAAACGTGCAAAACAAATCGGTCGAAACCACGTGCAGTGGTGAGAAAACCGGGTATGTGTATACACATACCTGAGAAAACACATACTTATTTTGACAGTTGGGTGGCAACTAGTAAAACAACTATTAACATTAATCAGCAAGAGATCGCACTAAATAACATAAATGACCACGTAGAGATATCATCACTTACCCTATTTCAAATATTTTCCAGCTGAAAATTGTCCCCCACACGTCTTTTTTAGTTTATTTGTATTGTTTTTCCGGAGCCGAAGTGCATCTCACAGAATATCCATCCAACTTCCGTTGTTTTCACTTTCGTTATTAAAAACTCCGTTTAAAATAATTATTTCTACTTCTAGATTGTTAAAGCGATGTATTATTATATATTATCAATAGAATAGTATACCGTGATGAATTAAACGGAGTTACGTATCGATCTTACTGTCAGTCTGTAAGCGTACTATTTTATGCGCAATAATATAGTACATGTGATTCGACAGCGATTGTAAACATTGGTGAAATGCTTCTTACATAGTTATTCTTTTGAGTGTTTATGAAGTCTGATCGTGCAGTTTGCAAACATCAACGGAAAGATTACAATCCAATGCATTTTTCATCGTCAACCGTTTGGAATGTCAAGTAGGCGATGAGTGAGTTTTTAGCATGTTGTTGTGCCGGTGCCCGGTCTACAAAATGCGCACATACCTCGTGATTGGGAACCAGCGACAAATCGGTATAGTGCATGCTGGGTAGCACGAGTTTGTACGGTCTCTTGTGCACGGGACGTTGATGTTAGTAGATGTGTTTATGTGCCTATGTCCCAATGTGAGTATTGTGTGAGGAATTGTGAGCCTGTAAATTTTAAATGGTATTGTATTGTATATGTGTGTCTGTAACTGTGAGCCTGTAACTGTGAACCTGTGCGTGTAACCCTATATTATATATATATTTGATAGTGAAATATTTTTTTTTCAGAAAAGTTAATTTTTCGTTATAATATGATTATTTATCATTCAAAATGATGTTTTCACTAATTAATATCATAGCCACACGCTAACCACCTGTGGTCTGTGACTGTGTATGTGAGTCTGTGAGTTGCCTGTGATTGTGTCAATGACACGTATTTCCCTGGAAGTGTATTCCCAGAAGTATATGTGTATGTAAGCTGGTGACTGTGTGTTTAAGTACGTATTTGCCTGGAGGTGTATTCCCAGAAGTACATGTATAGTGCCATTTCGTGACGTGGATGAGCCGAGTTCCCTCGAAGACGACGAGGACGATTGGTGCCATCCTGACGTGGATTCCGGTTGATGCCCATGTGAGTAGTTTAGTATCTTGTCGTTGCTAGTAATTGCTGTAGTGGTTGTGGACGAACCCCACAAAGAGCTAACCGTAAAAACACTACAATGTTTCTTTCTATTTTATTAATTTAAAAATGGCTGCCCACATGGTGATGAAATGACATGTGTTCGAGTTTTGATATTTCTAGATATGTAAACCTTTTTTACTATTTAAGCGTAACTTGCCCTCGTCAATGTCTATATTAATCACTAGTTATATAATTTTCCGCCGAAATACGCGGAATAAACATGATTCAAATTTTTGAAAATAATGTATATTTTATTGTTAAAATCGCTTTGTATTTTGATTGATTTTGTGGATGTTATGATACGTTGATGTACAAAATTGGTAGCAGTTTGAAGGAAAAACATCCTTTAAAGCATATAATGTATACATTTTCAATGTGGCACTCTTCCTTTAGTCAAATTTGAGTTCAATGCTAGGGGTCCCAAATTTAATGCATTTACAGAAGTGAAAACAAACATTTTGGGCTTCTGTTCCATTGTGGAAAACGGGCCATAATTCCACCAAAACTCGTCTCAGCCAAAATTCTGATCACGTGTGGCAAGTTTTTTAGTGAAATCCATCCATGCGGTACAAAGTTAACCGACAAATATTTCCCCCGCCCACCCCGCCGATGTTCTCATAATGCGGCCGTTTTTCAAACAAGCGTACCATTTTATATAAAGCTAAGTAATATAATTATGTGAATTAGAGCAATGCAATTCCTTCACTGTTGACAAAAATGTGTATAAATCTTTCAAATGATATAAAGCAGGGACCTATATGTCCCTGTGTAAAGCTTAGAACACGTCGACATCAGTATAATTGCTGATATATTATTTACCAAAGTATTTTTATTTATGCCGTTATCACTACAGTAATATTGCTTCTACCACAGGTGGATAGCGTGTGGCTATGATATTATTTAGTAAAAACATCATTTAGTATGATAAATAATCAAATTATGACGAAAAATCAACTTCTCTGAAAAAAAATCACTATCCAATATATATTTGATAGTGATTTTTTCAGAGAAGTTTTTTTATTTAATTTGATTATGTTTTCATTCAAAATGATGTTTTACTAATTATTAGCATAGCCATACGCTAACCATCTGTTGTGGCGTCTACTGCATTGTTGTTGCACATCTTGTTTGTTCATTTCAACATTTATCTTATACTTAGATATTTATTAAGTTATTCGCGTCCACAAACTGATAACCTGTGCGAATGTCGTTTTGTGTTAAACTGCAGTTTCCTCCAGAGTTCATGCTTTGTGAATATGATTGAACAAAATATTGTTTAATTGACATGACTTATCAAAGTCTGCATCAGACATAATAATGACACCAAACAAATTATAGCATTTATTTTTAAAGCCTATAGTTATACATTCACGAAATGTGCTTAAATCAATCCGATCGCACGATCGCCTTGTCATTTTGAAATGTAATACTTCATACTTGTAATTCCGACTTAAGTGTTTTTCCAGTAACCTTGATAGTGACAAAAAAATAGCGCATGACTATGACGCACCATATACAAACATCACGAAGCTGTCGATTGCTTTACAATTTAATCACGATCTATGTATGGTATTGGAACAGAAACGTGGCCTATATATACATCTAACAGCCGAACAAAAGGCTTAATACATATACTTAGGCACGGGTGACTGCGGATCGTGACGACTCGAGCTGGCATGATCACGTTTTCTCACAATGCCTTGTTTACCGAATGCCCGGGTACGAGTATATATTGCGGTCGGTTGTGGGAAGCGGCATTCATTCGAATTCTACAAAGCCTGCGGGTCAGGACTTAAGGAAAGCACTTCTTAAGAATATAGCTGGTTCGAAGTATACATTGACATCAGAATAAACGGTAAGTTATTTTTTTCATCGTTTAAGTAAAATACGACTTACATAACTACATTCTTATGAATATTACTGTTACATTTATTAACAGCAAAAGTCGATATAAAATGCCTTTACATGACATTGATATGCATTTCCTGCAAGGTCGATCGCGATAAAGGAAAGTGATATTGTAATATTTTCAGATGCATATTTCAATGAAGATTGTCGTCGCAGTGTTGGTTTGTGCAGTTATCCTAAGCGAAGCCCGACCACAGGTAAAAGGAAATCTACTTCACAGTTTATTTGAGCATATTAGCATAGTCAGTGAGGGAATACTAATATTCATGTATAAACCGCTATTTTAGGTATGATAAATCTATAGCCATGATTAAAAGGTGTAAATATAGACTGTACGTTGTTAGTATCGTGATTTTCTTCGATTTAAAGAATGGCTGTAAGAAAAGAAATATTATTATCTGCAGGGTGGGTCAGGAAATCAGCAACGGCCTTCGAAAGGGTCCGGAAAGCAGAAGCCCACACCAATGCAAAGAGCCAAGCCAACGCAGACACCCAAGCCAGCAAATGGTGGCGGTGACTTAAAGCCGCCGAGGAGACCGGAAGCTGTAAAAGGCGCGGGAAAATTCTGCGGCGCACTCGTGAACGGAAATATCACCAACAACAACACGACATTCGACGGTGTGTTCACCAGCGTCAGCGGCGTCTGCACGGATCTCCTGGCCTGGCTAGAAGCCAACAAGCCGACAGACGCCCCGCCTGCTGAGGGAACTGTAAGCCACATTACGATTAAATTGAAGTATCTTTATTCATAAACGTATACGCCGACAACTGGCACTCGTAAAAATGTCCTTTAGTAGCATAATATAGTATTTTCTATATTTGCAGTTAAGTTTGTTCGTGCACGTTTTACTTTATCAGGTCAGAGCAGCATACCTTTTGAGACTCGCTTTAATCGATTTGAATCTTTTCCTTTACTCAACTTAGTATATTTATCCTAGCAGGATTTTCTCTAATATTAATTAATTAATTGATAAATGTCAGTGCCAGTTAAACAGAGGCGATCGAATTGACAAATATAGCACGCTACATGGAGTAATCAGCCATGTTAAACGAATAGATTATCAATTACGGTAATTAGATTTTTTTTAATCTATCTACTTAATTGTTTCAGGGTAAACGTGGCCCAGCTGGAGGTAAGAAATCCCGCGGTGGAAAGGACAGTTCCGAGAGTGATGATGCCGACCGCCATGGCAATAAGACTGCCGTCGATATCCTACTGCATGTGTGTGAAGGCGTCGAGAAGATTCCCGTTGACGACCCGGTGAGTAGACGCTCGACAGGCATGTTCATTGAATAATAATAGGGTCGAATGTAACATATAAACTATTTAAACTTCAATACCATTATAATTGTTTACAGTACCGCAACATACAATTAATCTAAGTTTACTATTCTGAATATCAAAATACGTATTGTAGTAAGCATATAAATAAATATATATGTATGTATATATTATGCTTCTAAAATATACCCTCTATTGATTGAAAATTGATTAATATCACAAGTTATATAGACGTCATCCATTTTCCTTGACAGACCATCCCCGCAGACTTGAAGAACATCATCACCCGATTTGACACCGAGTGTGATGAGGCAAGAAAACTTGCCGGCGGCTCGGCTCCCACTGACGCCCCAGTCCCAACAGCTGCCCCAAATTAGGAACCACTTTATACCATACAATAACTTTGCCGAAAAAAAATTACAACGCAGTTAATTTTGCCGTTTGTGATTTATGTAGCCTAAACAGATTATTGTCAACACAAATGTTATTGAAGTAAAGCCCTTAAGGCAAATGTGCATTAAAGTACACGCACACACAATGCATTTGACAACGAACTTATCACGTTATGGTAGGTTCTAGAGCCTTTTGAATTTGAATACTGCTTAGTTGATAGATATACGTTGCATTTTGATAGGGATATACTGCGTAGGACGTTATGTTAAATATGTTTAAGTCAGTAAAATACTCGACGCTGGTCGTCTTTCTCGTTGATACTATTGTAAGACGAGGCATTTGATAAAAAATGACCATGAACTCGCATAAAGCATCTTGCTTTTGTTTATTTTAAACTAACAGAATGTCCATTTGTTCATATTGTTTTATCAGTGGTATTGTGTCACTTGAATTTACACCTATGGTATATCTTGTCTTGTGGCCATGATTTTTTTAAATAAATAATACAATAAAAAAACACCTATTTCTTGTTCTGTTGTCAACTATTGAGGTCTTGGAAATCGTGACAGAGATGTGCACATTACTGTTGATATTGCATCAACAGTTGTTATAGTATAAAACGTTGATTCCGCATTTGAAGATCCAACCCAGCTTACTTTTAATTATACCGTTCTATAAGTGTATTGGTGTGTCACACTTGAAAACTGTTGACAACAGGTTACAATTTAAACACGGACATCGTTGTAACCTGCCGTAAACTTTCACTGTATAGTACGTTTTTAAGTCAAGCGTTTTACCTGTTTGTGATAGAAATTATCAAAGTTGTTTGGTGTTGCATGACACTGGATACAACTCGTTCATCAAAATTAAAACTTAAGAGCTAAGAACAAGTTTAATTTAAATACAACACAGTTTACTTAGTATATCAAATGTGTCTAAACACGAAATGTTATATACCGGTAATGTTAGTGGACAGATAAGCTGCATTCACACATAGTGTCATTGTTAGTTTACCTAGTCCAACGTTTGTAGAAAACGGTTTTAAATTATATGCCATCAAAAACTGATTCTAATTTACCCCAGGAACATTATTTATAAAGGTCCCTGTTCACACTTATATGCAATTATATAATAACGATGCTCCTTATTTATTCATACTCGTTACCAGCACGGAGTGTAATCTAGAGTCCGTGTTACCAGTAAACGTTAATTTACAATCACATCTTATAATACACAATAAGATATTAAAATGAAGCTGAAAAATCAAATCAAGAAAGATATATCAGAAAGATATTGATAAAATTGATAATGTTCAGCGTCAAGCTGCCAGATTTGTAACAAATAATTACAGCAAGACACCGGGCACGGTCACAAATATAATTAAGGATTTGAATTGGAATACCTTGCAATCAAGAAGACAACAAGCTAGACTCATTTTGTTCTACAAAATAGTATATAATCATGTTGATGTCAATCCCCTTCACTATCTCACTCCATACATTAGACACTCACGCCCTCATCATCACATGGCATACCAAATACCACCAAGTACAGCTGATTACCACAAATTTTCATTCTTTCCAAGAACAGTTGTACAATGGAACACACTTCCATCTTATGTAGTCAGCGCTGATACGATCCCTGGATTTAAATCAGTGCTTGTTTTTAACTCGACTAATATTCTCACCACATGCACAGTTGTATATGTATATATTTAAGTCTTAAGGGCTTAAGGTGTTAGGTTTTGCACCTTTTTTATCACTGTTGATAGGATTTTCTTGAGTGGATTGAGTAACTCGGGAAGACTATCAATCTATTTCTTTTTAACCCCCCACGCATGGCCATAATGTATCAGTATTGAACATAGCCATTATTATAAAAGTAGAAGAAGAAGAAGAAGAGTGGACTATTTAAATAGCCGTTAGATATACTACAAATGTACTTGTATGTAACATCACACGACATGGACTGAACTTACTTATGCAGGAGCTGATTTTTTATTTTGAATGATCTTATACTCAATAGATCAGTATCTATTTAAAATATCCACCAACAAAAATTACTTCTAATATAAAACAATGTTTATCATTTGAATTAACGGGTACTCAATATTAATTTATGACCAAATTCCAAACCTTTAGTAGGCATAAATCTAATACTAGTAAATGTCAAGAGAGCATCACTTCCTGGAGCAGAATAATCTGATTACAACCATTATCAGACTGAAGCTTCTATAGTATGCTCACTGATTAAGCAATGTCTACTAATACTAATTAAACCCACAATGCACCTTGACTTTCCTGCTACTGGTGTCAGACCAATGGTAGCCAGCAGTGAGTGGCCGCTAGTTTGGTTTCGGGCTGAAGCTGTGCAGAACTTTGGTTTACTTATAGACACAAATGCTACCATTTGTTTCAGAAAAAAATGTTCAATTAATCCAAACATAATTGCAAATTTAATTCCAGCAAACATAATAATGCATTGTACAGTGCACAATGAGAATATCGAAAAAATTATACAAGACATAATTATCTTAAGCTTCAAAAACAACAATGGTGAACATAACAATTATAATCAAGAGTTCCCAAAGTTAAGAATAGTACAAAACAATACAATACAGTACAAAAACTCTATAGGAATTTACAGTTATCATATACATGTTGTAAAAACTTCCAATCAATTAAATGACCACACAGAGTCAGAAAATGAAGCCTTCACTTTGAATGGTCTCATTGTGCTTATTTACTTTAGTCATTAATCTAGCGGTAAAGATGGAACATGAGTGATAATATCCCTTATTTACTTTAGTCATTTATTAATCTAGCGGTAAAGATGGAACATGAGTGATAATATCCCTTATTTACTTTAGTCATTAATCTAGCGGTAAAGATGGAACATGAGTGATAATATCCCTTATTTACTTTAGTCATTAATCTAGCGGTAAAGATGGAACATGAGTGATAATATCCCTTATTTACTTTAGTCATTAATCTAGCGGTAAAGATGGAACATGAGTGATAATATCCCTTATTTACTTTAGTCATTAATCTAGCGGTAAAGATGGAACATGAGTGATAATATCCCTTATTTACTTTAGTCATTAATCTAGCGGTAAAGATGGATCATGAGTGATAATATCCCTTATTTACTTTAGTCATTAATCTAGCGGTAAAGATGGAACATGAGTGATAATATCCCTTATTTTCAATTACAGTACTATTTCATACACAGTACACACAAGTTTATTAAATAGGCTCAAATACAAAATCAATTAGATTCAAAAAATTTTTAGTAAAAAAGTTTATTTTTTTAAAGTCTTGAATATGTGCCCAAGCATAACATTTAAGCCATAAGTGTAACAAGAGTGCCAAACTGTCACAAGATACGCCCGTTCGAAGGTTTTGGAAACCATGCTCAATGCTTGAAATGCACTAAGTGACCCCGAGACCTAGTTATTGACCCGGCATGACCCATATTTGAACTTGACCTAGATATCATTTAGACGTAACATCTGACTAAATTGGGTGAAGATCAGATGAAAACTACTTCAATTAGAGAGCGGACACCATGCTATATGCTTGAAATGCACTAAGTGACATCGTGACCTCGTTTTTGACCCGGCATGACCAATATTTGAACTTGACCTAAATATCATCTAGACACAACTTCTGACCAAATTAGGTGAAGATCGGATGAAAACTACTTCAATTAGAGAGCGGACACCATGCTCAATGCTTGAAATGCACTAAGTGTCCTCGCGACCTCGTTTTTGACCCTGCATGACCCATATTTGAACTTGACCTACATATCATCTAGACAAAGTTTGGTGAAGATCGGGTGCAAACTACTTCAATTAGAGAGCGGACACCATGCTTTATCCTTGAAATGCACTAAGTGACCCCGTGACCTAGTGTTTTACCCAGCATGACCCATATTCGAACTTGACTAGATACTAGACACAACTTCTGACCAAGTTTGGTGAATATCGGATGAAAACTATTTAAATTAGAGAGCGGACACTGCTGTGGACGCCGCCCGCCTGCCGCCCGCCAAGGGTGAAACTATAATACATCCTGTTTTTAAAAACGGGCGTATAAAAAATGGTCAATTAAGGAGTTAGTTGACATATCATAGGTATATATTTATTGGGAATAGCACATAATTGTTTGTTTTTCATTAAAGAACTTTACTTCCAATTCTTGTACAAACATCCTTGAGCTAACAGGAAGGTGGGATGGACACTATTTATAAAGTTGTTAATTACTAGTAACATAATTGTGACTTTATTTTGCAATTTTAGTAAATAATAACTTAAGAATCTTTATAAATATTGACACAGATCATCCCAGTCTCTGGTGTCCAGTCCCTTTCATAAAGGAATAAAGCCCATAATTCTAGTACAATTTATTCTTCCATGGGGTATCTCTTCACCAGGCTTTCAAGGGAAGGATTTCGCCCTGTGAACTGCTGGAACACTGACTTGGCACTGACACCACCGCCCTGGGCAAGGTACGTACTGCGGAATCTGAAACCACAGTCAAACACACATCTTGTCAGCATGATGGTAAATCTAATAAGTTGTTTGATCTTTCAATTTTTTCTTTTGACAAAAATGTGACATTAATTTTGTGACATCATCAATAAATTTTGTTTCGCAAATATATTTACTTTATGAATATATTGTTTTGTTTCATGTTGGAATCATATATAGTTCCTAAGATATAGCCCTGAAAAGTTTGTAACAGACAAGCTGACTTATGGACAGAGGGATAAAAAACAAAACTATATCCTTCCCCCTTCCTTAAGTGGAGGACAATTAAAACAAGGGCTGTTTGTAAAACATGCAGGCCCCTATATGGGCTCTCCGTTGTAGTGACAGCCATTGTGTGAATATGTTTTTTGTCACTGTGACCTTAATCTTTGACTTAGTGACCTGAAAATCAATAGAAGTCATCTGCCAGTCATGATCAATGTACATATGAAGTTTCATGATCCTAGCCATAAGCGTTCTTGAGTTATCATCCGGAAACCATTTTACTACTTCAGGTCACCGTGACCTTGACCTTTGACCTAGTGACCTGAAAATCAATAGGGGTCATCTGCAAGTCATGATCTATCTACCTTTCAAGTTTCATGATTCTAGGAATAAGCGTTCCTCAGTTATCATCCGGAAACCATTTTACTATTTCGGGTCACCGTGAACTTGACCTTTGACCTAGTGACCTCAAAATCGATAGGGGTCATCTGCGAGTCATGATCAATGTACCTATGAAGTTTCATGATCCTAGGCATAAGCGTTCTTGAGTTATCATCCGGACACCATTTTACTATTTCGGGTCACCATGACCTTGACCTTTGATCAGTGACCTGAAAATCAATAGGGGTCATCTGCAAGTCATGATCAATGTACCTATGAAGTTTCATGATCGTCGCCATTAGCGTTCTTGAGTTATCATCCAGAAACCATTTTACTATTTCAGGTCAGCGCGACCTTGACCTTTGATATAGTGACCTGAAAATCAATAGGGGTCAACTGCGAGTCATGATCAATCTACCTATCAAGTTTCATGATCCTAGGCAAAAGCGTTCTTGAGTTATCATCCGGAAACCATTTTACTATTTCGGGTCACCGTGACCTTGACCTTTGACCTAGTGACCTGAAAATCAATAGGGGTTATCTGTGAGTCATGATCAATGTACCTATGAAGTTTCATGATCCTAGACATAAGCGTTCTTGAGTTATCATCCGTAAACCGTTTTACTATTTCGGGTCACCGTGACCTTGACCTTTGACCTAGTGACCTGAAAATCAATAGGGGTCATCTGCCAGCCATTATCAATCTACCTACGAAGTTTCATGATCCTAGGCATAAGCGTTCTTGAGTTATCATCCGGAAACCATTTTACTATTTTGGGTCAATGTGACCTTGACCTTTGACCTAGTGACCTGAAAATCAATAGGGGTCATCTGCGAGTCATGATCAATCTTCCTATCAAGTTTCATGATCCTAGGCCTAAGCGTTCTTGAGTTATCATCCGGTAACCATTAAAATATTTCGGATCACTGTGACCTTGACCTTTGACCTAGTGACCTGAAAATCAATAGGGGTCATCTGCGAGTCATGATCAATCTACCTATTAAGTTTCATGATCCTAGGCCTAAGCGTTCTTGAGTTATCATCCGGAAACCATTTTACTATTTCGGGTCACCTTGACCTTTGACCTAGTGACCACAAAATCAATAGGGGTCATCTGCGAGTCATGATAAATGTACCTATGAAGTTTCATGATCCTAGGCCCAAGTGTTCTTGAGTTATCATCCGGAAACCACCTGGTGAACGGACCGACAGACCGACCGACATGAGCAAAGCAATATACCCCCTCTTCTTCGAAGGGGGGCATAATAATAGAAAGAGTTAACAAATGTACACTTGCTACGATGTGGCATTTCAAACATGTCAGGTCTAGGTATCCCGTCTGTTTGCTTATAGATGCAGTTATTCGGTAGTAGATTCCAAATACGTCATGTTAAGAAAACATTTTTATTTTATGCTTTCCGTTGGTTTATAGAGAAATATCAGTGAAATAAAACTGGTATTTCACTGTTTTAAACAGTGAAAAATAACAATGAAAACTAGAGCTTTGTCACAGACGTGACAAATACCCCCACATGCCGCATTGACACATAATATTTTGCATGTCGTCTTCACAAAAAACAGCGGACACCATGCTCAATTTTTAAAACGCACTAAGTGACCCCTTGACCTATTTTTTGACCCAAAAAGGCCCATGTTCTATCTTGGCCTTAAGATCATCTCCATAAAACTTCTGACAAAGTTTGGTGAAGATCGGATGTAAACTACTTGAATTAGAAAGCGGACACCATGATGAATGTTAAAAAACGCACTAAGTGACCCCGTGACCTAATTTTAGGCCCGGAATGGCCCATGTTCACACTTGTCCTAGAGATCATTTAGATAAAACTTGTGACCAAGTTTGATGAGGATTGGATGAAAACTACTTGAATTAGAGAGCGGACAACATGGTGAGGTTTACAACGCACTAAGATACCCCGTGACCTAGTTTTTGACCCAGCATTACCCATATTCAAACTTGACCTAGACATCATCTAGATACAACTTGAAGATTGGATGAAAACTACTTGAATTAGAGAGCGGACAATATTGTGATGTTTAAAACGCACTAAGTGACCCCGTGACCTTGTTTTGACCCGGCATGACCCATATTCAAACTTGCCCCTAAACATTATCAAGATACAACTTCTGACCAATTTTGGTGAAGATTGGATAAAAACTACTTGAATTAGAGAGCGGACAACATGGTGAGGTTTAAATCACACTAAGTGACCCCATGACCTAGTTTTTGACCCGGCATGGCCCATGTTCTAACTTGACCTACACATCATCTAGTTACAACTTCTGACCAAGTGTGGTGAAGATCAGATTTAAACTACTTGAATTAGAGAGCGGACACCATGCTCAATGTGTAAAACGTACTAAGTGACCCTGTGACCTAGTTTTGATCTGGCATGGCCCATGTTCGAACTTAGCCTTCAGACCATCTAGATAAAACTTCTGACCAAGTTTGGTGAAGATCGGATGAAAATTACTTGAATAAGAGAGAGGACACCATGCTGAATGTTAAAAACTTACTAAGTGACCCTGTGACCTAGTTTTGACCCGGCAAGGCCCATGTTCGAACTTGGCCTTAAGATCATCTAGATACAACTTCTGACCAAGTTTGGTGAAGATCGGATGAAAACTACTTGAATTAGAGAGCGGACAACATGCTGAATGTTTAAAACGCACTAAGTGACCCCGTGACCTAGTTTTGACCCGGCAAGGTCCATGTTCGAACTTGGCCTAGACATCATGTAGATACAACTTCTGACCAAGTTTGGTGAAGATCGGATGAAAACTACTTGAATTAGAGAGCAGACAACATGCTGAATGTTTAAAACGCACTAAGTGACCCAGTGACCTAGTTTTTGACCCGGCAAGGCCCATGTTTGAACTTGGCCTAGACATCATCTAGATACAACTTCTGACCAAGTTTGGTGAAGATCAGATGAAAACTACTTGAATTAGAGAGCGGACACTTAATACGGACCGACAGACAGACAGACCGACCAACCTACCAACCGACCAACCAACAGACAAGTTCACTCCTATATACCCCCTAAACTTCATTTGTGGGGGTATAAATATCGATATTTTTCACTGTTTTACTGTGAAATGACGTCATTTTTCCGATGAAATGACGTCATAAATCCAGTGAAATTATCCAGTTAAACTCCTGAACAATGTAAATTAATGGTGAAAAAAGCATAAAATAAAAAGAAAATGTGTTGGATTCGATGGAATAACGATTTTAATTCACTTGTGACCATAAAAAATAGATATTATCACTCGTGGCTGCGCCACTCAAAAAAATATTATTTCATATGATCACTTGTGAAATAAAATCGATATTCCATGGAATACAACAAATATCCTCTATATCAAAACTAAATAATAGCCATTTAATGGTGTTATGTGCAAAATGTACTAAATGCACATTTATACTGCATGAGATAGAGATTTATTCCAATCCATCACCTAATACCTAATACATTTATTAAGTACCTTATTTGTTCAGTTATAGGTGTCCTTACTTTAGTATTACTTTAAATTTATTTTTATGTATTTACTAGGGATGGCAAACCTGATGAAATCCGTAACCGGTTAACCTGTTTCAATATTCGAGCGGTTAACCGGTTAACCGACTGTATTTGTACCACCAAAAATAAATATAAAAAAACACCCGAAAAACGTATATGTTTATAAACAATTTTTTACATGCTTGTCGGTGAACTGTGATATTTCTTTGTTGTAATATTAGCTTCATGTCATTTACACACGATTATTGTTCTACATCTTGATCAATAAAAGCTAGTGCGGAATTTAAATTATATTGTGTTTTATTAACACTAACACCCACTATCCTTTAAGAATTACTTGCATTAATAGTTTGCTGTTTTTAACAATTGTCAAATAGCGTAAATTTAATTTGCAACGGGCAAAGTGGTTTTCAAACCTCTGTTGTTAAGGCCTGTTATATCAATGTCCTTATTAGAGCGTTCAAGTTTGCAATAGTTGTTAAAACAACAGTGATCAGGTGTGATCACGGTGTCCAGCTTCATTGATTTTATCAAGCAATGGTAGTCAACGCAATGGCATACTTCACTGGACTTGCAAAAAAACACCAAAAAACAACAACAACAAACAAACAAAACAAAATGTGCATGTTATTTTTTTTCATTCATTTGATTGATGGAGATTTTTGGATGTACCCCCATGCAACGAAATTGTCGTTGGGCATAGTATGCATGTAGCTGATTTCTTGTCAGCAGCCTGTTTGAACAATTTCCAAGCATCCGATCATGGTAAGAAGCATGATTGTTGTTTGTGTCGCTTAACTTTTTAAAAACATGATATCTTAACAAGTTGGACCGAATTTATACTGGATATTCACGTTGAATTAATATTTATAACATAAAATGACATGTGGCAGTCAAATGTGCTAATTGACAAGCCTAATTGATCGGTTTGTAATTTAAATTTAACAATATGTGAAAAATTGAAACACACTAAAATGTAAAGTGCTAAACAAACTGCAAAGGAAGTGCGAATTGCTCGCGTGCCTGCCCATTATTCCGCTGCACGCGATAGTTTACAATGATAATCACTATTGATCCACAGGGGGCATTACAGGGTGGTAATTGCCGATAATTTGCGATAAGATAAGCGGATTAGCCATTACAGTGAAATGAAGTAAAACAAAACTGACGATTTGAGCATTTATTGCGTTCAGCCAAAAATTGTGTTTTCTGCGAGAGTAACCGATTATTTATTTTGTAATCGGTTAACCTCCTAAAGAAACAATTAACCCGTTAACCGATTAACCGTTGCCATCCCTAGTATTTACTATCTACCACAACTGCATCATATTCACTTGAATAAAAAAATAATTCAAACAAGCAAATTCTTTTAATAGATATCCCCGGCAATATAAACATTGTTTATGGATCTGTATAAAATCACTAAATACACAGTATAATCATTACGTGCAGGGTAATAATGAATAGGTAATAATTACGTGAAAGGTATTTATTTTTATGTATAGCAATTCTCCTCATTGATATTTACACACCCATGAAGTTTCATGCTGAAATATTGAAGCGTATCTGAGATATACCCTTGAAAAGTTAAGTCATACAAAAACAACAATGGGCAATAACTCTTATTTGAGGAAGTGAAGGGTTATGGTTCTTAAGCATGGCACTTGTCCTCATTAATATCACTACATCCATGAAGTTTCAGGTTGAAATCTTGCATGGTATCTGAGATAAAGCCCTGAAAAAAAATCATCATACAAAATAGAATAGCTTTTATTAAAGAAAGTTTAGGGTTATGGTTCTTGTGCATGGCACTTATCTTCAGTGATATCTATTCACCTATGAAGTTTCATGTTGATATCTTATAAAGTTTCTGAGATTTTCAGATATAGCACTAAAAAACACAAGAGCACTGCATAACAGGTTGTGTTTTTTTTAAGGGGTCACAGTGACCTTGACCTTTGACCTAGTGACCCAAAATGGGTGTGGCGTGTAGAACTCATCAAGGTGCATCTACATATGAAGTTTCAAAGTTGTATGTGGAAGCACTTTGATTTTAGAGCCAATGTTAAGGTTTACTTTAAAGTTTTATATTAGAGGTCACAGTGACCTTGACCTTTGACCTAGTGACCCAAAAATGGGTGTGGCATGTAGAACTCATGAAGGTGCATCTACATATGCAGTTTCAAAGTTGTAGGTGGAAGCACTTTGATTTTAGAGCCCATGTTAAAGTTTGATATTAGAGGTCACAGTGACCTTGCTTGACCTTTGACCTAGTGACCCAAAAATGGGTGTGGCGTGTAGAACTCATCAGGTGCATCTACATATTAAGTTTCAAAGTTGTAGGTGGAAGCACTTTGATTTTAGAGCCAATGTTAAGGTTTTAGCCCGACGCCTACGGCGGATGTCGGACAACGAGCTGGCTATGACAATAGCTCGGGTTTTCTCCATAAACAGCCTTGCTAAAAAACAACTGTGACAGACGGACTGATGGACAGACAGGCGGACGGACAAAGCTAATTCTAGATCCCTCCACGTTTGGCAGGGGATAAACAATATTTGGAAAGTTTGTGATTTAATTCTTACCTTCTTCCCACTTTAGTAAGTTGTTTTTCATTTTGGAAGCCAGCATCAGTGAACTCCTCCATGATGTTTGCAGCAAGCATCTGCAGTGGATGACAGATCAAATGAGCCTCATGGGAAAATGGGTCTTATGCCATATGAAGCAAGCATAGCTCTAGCCCAGCCTGCACAACAGCACAGTCTGTTATTTAGACTAAATAACCTTACATGACTTTAGAGTGGAAAGGTAAGCTCCTGACTAGACTGCATGAAAACGCAGGCTGGTCTAGAGCCATCGTCACAGCATATGGCATAAGAGCAATATATAGCCACAAAAGCCTTTCACAGATCGAAGAAATCTGTGTACATCATTTAAATCACAAGTAATTTATTAAAATTAAAACCTAGTTAGCCAGCCCTTCCTGTTCACACAATTAATACAGATCAATTGAGCCTGGTTCTGGGAAAACTGGGCTTCATTCATGTGGGCAAAAGTGTTATCTCAGATAAGTCTGTGCAACTTGCACATCAGGGATAACACTTTCTGCCAAAACTTGATTTTCACTGAAAAACTTCCATAAACAAAAGGGCCATGATGGCCCTGAATCGCTCACCTGATGGAAGTTTTACTATGATTTGACCAGATGACCTACTTTATGACCTCAGATGACCCATATACAATCCCAAGCCAGATTTCATCAATTAATACTTCATTAAGACGTGATGAAAACTGTGATCTCTTTCATCTACACTAGGTTTTTCTATGATTTGACCTAGTAACCTAGTTTCTGACCCCAGATGACCCAAATACTATTCCAATCCAGATTTCATCAAGATAAACATTCTGACAAAATTTCATAAAGATCTGATGGAAACTGTGACCTCTATTGTCTACACAAAGTTTTTCTATGATTTGACCTCGTGACCTAGTTTTTGACCCCAGATGACCCAAATACAATCCCAACCCAGATTTCATCAAGATTAACATTCTGGCCAAATTTTATTACGATTGGATGAAAACTGTGATCTCTACTGTCTACACAAGTTGTTTTTTTTAAACTTTGACCTTTTGACCTTGTTTTTTACCCTAAATGACCCAAATTCGCTCCCATTCAGATTTTAACAAGACAAACATTCTGACCATCTTTCATTAAGATCTGATGAAAACTGTGACCTCTATTGTCTACACAAGGTTTTTCTATGATTTGACCTAGTGACCTAGTTTCTGACCCAAGATGACCCAAATGCAATCCCAATCCAGATTTCATCAAGATAAACATTCTGACTAAATTTCATTAAGATTGGATGAAAACTGTGACCTATATTGTCTACACAAGATTTTTCTATTATTTGACCTAATGACCTTGTTTTTGACCCCAGATTACCCAAATACAATCCCAACCCAGATTTCATCAACATAAACATTCTGACCAAATTTCATAAAGATTGGATGAAAACTGTGACCCCTACTGTCTACACAAACAAATTGTTGACGGACGCACGCACCCAAAACAGACGCCGGACATCACACGATCACATAAGCTCACCATGTCACTTAGTAACAGGCGAGTTAAAAAAGGGGAAAGTGTTGGCTTTGATAAGCATGTGCTGACTGCACAGGCTAATCTGGGACGATATTTTACCCACATTTATTCTGCTCCCCTTACCTCAGACCAGATGTTCATGTAGTAGGCTGCTACGTAGGCCTCGCTCATCCAGAGTGTGGGGTCTGAGCACCAGACCCAGTCCTCAGGGTGCAGCTCTATCGGCATGAACAGCTTGTACAAGTCTATCTGGATGTCCTTCCAGTAGTTGTCATGACTACAACACAGACACACACACTATGGCATGTAGAAATACATGTGTAACACTATAATAACTGGTAGAACATTTGCGGAACATGTATGTACAATTAAGTAGGGCATCACTATGTAGAAGAAATTATGTAGGGCAGAACTATGTATCAGAAAATGATGTAGGACAGAACTATGGAGGGGAAAATGATGAAGGGTAGAACCATGGAGGAGAAAATGATGTAGGACAGAACTATGGAGGAGAAAATGATGAAGGGCAGAACTATGGAGGAGAAAATGATGAAGGGCCGAACTATGGAGGAGAAAATGATGTAGAGCAGAACTATGGAGGAGAAAATTTTGTAGAGCAGAACTATGTAGGAGAAAATGATGTAGGGCAGAACTATGTAGGAGACACCATATAACATGCCCAGCCATTTAGAATAGACATAGGGCAGATCATATGATGGCATGAAATTTACAGCAAATACAATGCTAAATATAATGAAATAATGTATAGACTCACATCACATAGAAACAAGCCTTTTATTCTCAGAGAAAGACGACAATGTCTTTTAACTACCATATTTTAAGTTGGGACCTTCATCCGATAGGCTGCACATAGGATCAAAAGCTAGGTCTGCATATGAGGTTTTAGTGAAATTCATGCATCAGAACTCAATTTATTGAGCGCTAACATTTTCTTATTCAGTAATAGTTACCATGCCCCCACTGTCCCCAAATGCAAGCATGTTATCTATCCCTGAAGAAAAAAATGTGCACAATATCTCCATCCTACTTAATAGTACACAGTTTTTATCAATTTTCAGCAACAGTAACATTGTTCTTGACCCAACCTTCCCAAAATGAATCCCCAATCTAGGTCTGCATGTCACCTAGAGAAAGAGTGTGCTGCATGAAAATGCTTACCTGAATTTCTTTAGTTACACAAAATACAACAAGGGGCATAACTCTGCTAATGGCAACTTAGACTTATTGGCCTTTGTTGGTACCTCAAATGATGATCCTTAAGACATGTGTGAAGTTTCAAATGGGCATTTAACCCCCTTTTAACAGGGCACAGCCCAAATAAATATTTGTGGTAGATTCAGAGAAATGTATTTGTAGCATGCTAACCTTGAAATGTATTTATATCATGCTAACCTTGAAATTTACTTGTAGCATGCTAACCTTGAAATGTACTTGTAGCATGCTAACCTTGAAATATATGTGTAGCATGCTAACCTTGAAATGTACTTATGGCATGCTAACCTTGAAATGTACTTGTTGCATGCTTACCTTTTTTGAAGAACAAAAGGTAACATAATCATGCATACAAGCTTATTTAAGATATAGGTCTTAAATTATCAATTGTGTATACAGACCCTAAACACATATGTAAATTTTTAAATAAAAATAGCTGTAGTATATATAAAGATATGGAGTTGTTGAACACTGTTATCAGAATTTGATACCAACACAAAGTAGAATACATGTTATTTTGTTTAATTGTAGGTTGGAGTTATGGAACTTGGTCGGTGACCTTGCACGATTCCCCCAAACACATACTTTCATAGTTTCAATTGAAACAGTGATATGGAGTGGTTGAACGTTCACCTTAACCAGAACATTAAGAGTATGACAATTTTGACATATGGGTAAAAAGTATAGCTGAGACTAGTTCGTTATTTGTCAAGCTTAAACAAGAGCATCGCAAAACGGCAGCCAATGCTCAGGTGCGGGTGCAGTTTTGAATAAATGAAAGCTTTTCAGAATATTGTTTTTTTCAGAGGTCACAGTGACCCTGACCTTTGACCTAGTGACCCCAAAATGGGTGTGGCGTTTAGAACTCATCAAGGTGCATCTACATATAAAGTTTAAAAGTTGTAGGTGGAAGCACTTTGATTTTAGAGCAAAATGTACAGGTTTTAGCACGACGTGGACGGCGAACAGCGGACGACACAACGAGCTGGCTATGAAAATACCTCTGAATTTCTCCGAAAACAGCCGATCTAAAAATGATCTACATGTACTTAACCACACAAACAATGTGTTAGATACAATGTTCACCATTTTATAACTTTAAACATCTGTATGCTTCTTAAACATACTAGACAGGCCTTTGTAAACTTGAATGTAAAAATCTATAAAATGAGCCTTGTTCTGAGAAAACTGGGCTTAATGTATGTGCATACAGTGTCATCCCAGATTAGCCTGTACAGTCCACACAGGCTAATCAGGGACGACACTTTCCGCCTAAACTTAATTTTGGGTATGTCGGGACTTCCTTGAAACTAAAAATACCATAAAAGCAGAAAGCGGACTGCACAGGCTAATCTGGGATGACACTTTACGCACATGCATTAAGCCCAGTTTTCCCAAAACACAAATAATTTCATGTACATACGCAAGGTGGTTCTCAATGTCAAAAGCACTCTTGTAAAGCTCTGTACACATATCCAAACCCTTCATGTAGGCCTGACCTGAAACAAAAACAGAATGTCCTTCAGATCATACCCCAGTCCTTTTCACAAAATTACAACTGTAAATACACTTGATGATCCTGTTTGTAAAAGAAAAAGAGATCCAAATAATATAAATGTGTTTTATTCTGTTGCATTTAAAACGTCTATGTAACTCTATGTAATGATTTTGAATGAAACAATAATTATGAGGATCACATAAGGACTGAAATAATGGTGTTCATATGCTTAAAGTGATGTATTCTTGGTCTTAAGAAACAAGAAACCGTCGGAGACGGGTGATGCTCCCCAAAGTGTTTTTTGTCACAATATTGCACTATATATTCAGATAAAAGGAAACGTCTAGTAGTTGGGGGGACAAGAATTGCACAATATGTACAGTTAATGGAAAATTTCAAAGGGCCATAACTCTGTGAAAAATCATCCGACTAGAACCGGCTGATAATATGCAATTCTCCTCTTGGTAGTGAAGCTTCCCATAAAGTTTAATTGAATTCCGGTCATTAATTGCTGAGAAATAGCCTGGAAAAAACTTGTGCACGGACGGACGGACACACACACGGACAGACGAAGCGGCGACTATATGCTCCCCCCAAAAACAATTTGGGGGAGCATAATAAAACAATGATTTTTGGCTTGCTTGGTCTGACTGCCAATTTAAATAACTGGTGACATAAGACTGCAGTCTCAACCCACAAGACTGCAGACTACACACACATGACTGCAGACTACACCCACAAGACTGCAGTCTCCACCCACAAGAATGCAGACTACACCCACAAGACTGCAAACTACACCCACAAGACTGCAGACTACACCCACAAGACTGCAGACTTCACCCACAAGAGTGCAGACTACACCAACAAGAGTGAAGACTACACCCACAAGACTGCAGACTACACCCACACAACTGCAGACTACACCCACAAGACTGCAGACTACACCTACAAGAGTTCAGACTACACCCACAAGACTGCAGACTACACCCACAAGACTGCAGACTACACCTACACGACTGCAGACTACACCCACAAGACTGCAGACTTCACCCACAAGAGTGCAGACTACACCAACAAGACTGCAGAATACTACCAATTAACTGCAGTCTACACCCACAAGGCTGCAGACTACACCCACAAGACTGCAGACCTCACACACAAAAGCCACAAGACTGCAGACAACACCCATAACAGTGCAGACTTCACCCACAAGACTGCAGACTACACCCACACTGCAGACTACACCCACTAGACTGCAGACTACACCCACAAGACTGCAGACTACACCCACAAGACTGCTTACTACACCCACAAGACTGCAGACTACACCCACAAGACTGCAGACAACACTCATAAGATTGCAGACTACACCCACAAGACTGCAGACAACACCCACAAGACTGCAAACTACACCCATCAGACTGCAGACTTCACCACAAGACTGCTGGCTACACCCACAAGACTGCAGACTACAACCCCAAGACTGCAGACTACACCCACAGGACTGCAGAATACAACCACAAGACTGCAGACTACAACCACAAGACTGCAGACTACAACCACATGACTGCAGACAACACACACATGACTGCAGACTACACCCACAAGCCTGCATACTACATCCACAAGACTGCAGACTACACCAACAACACTGCAGACTACACCCACAAGACTGCAGACTACACCTACAAGATTGCAGACTACACCCACAAGACTGCAGACTACACCCACAAGACTGCAGACTACACCTACAAGACTGCAGACTACACCCACATGACTGCAGACTACACCTACAAGACTGCAGACTACACCTACAAGACTGCAGACTACACCTCCAAGACTGCAGACTAGACCCACATGACTGCAGACTACACCTACAAAACTGCAGACTACATCTACAAGACTGCAGACTACACCCACAAAACTGCTGACTACACCCACAAGAATGCAGACTACACCCACAAGAATGCAGACTACACCCACAAGACTGCAGACTACACCCACAAGAATGCAGACTACACCCACAAGACTGCAGACTACACCCATAAGACTGCAGACTACACCTACAAGACTGCAGACTGCACCTACAAGACTGCAGACTACACCCACAGGACTGCAGACTACACCCACAAGACTGCAGACTACACCCACAAGACTGCAGACTACACCCACAAGAGTGCAGACTACACCAACAAGACTGCAGACTACACCCACAAGACTGCAGACTACACCTACAAGACTGCAGACTACACCCACAAGACTGCAGACTACACCCACAAGAGTGCAGACTACACCAACAAGACTGCAGAGTACTACCAAACAACTGCAGTCTACACCTACAAGACTGCAGACTACACCCACAAGACTGCAGAATACACCTACAAGACTGCAGACTACACCTACAAGACTGCAGACTACACTCACAAGACTGCAGACTACACCTACAAGACTGCAAACTACACCTACAAGACTGCAGACTACACCTACAAGACTGCAGACTACACCACAAGACTGCAGACTACACCCACAAGACTGCAGACTACACCTACAAGACTGCAGACTACACCCACAAGACTGCAGACTTCAACCACAAGACTGCAGACTATTTCCACTCACACTTGAGCAGCTTGTCTATCTGTATGTCAGATAGCGGTTCCCCAGTCAGGTGGTGGGTGCTGATATCCCGTATCACATGGGGCTGCAGGGCCATCATCTTCATCACATTGCTCACCACATATATGGCATCACGCTCTATGTTCCGCTGACCCGCTAGCTCTACTAGCGGCACCTCTGTCAACAGCTGCTGTAGAGAGTTGCCCATCTACAAAAACGTGGTCATATTCTAAGAATTATTTATTCAGAAAATTTCTTCAAATGTTTAGATTTGTAACACATATTAACAATTAACCAGTAAATCTTCATGATGCTGTATCAGTGGAAGGGTAAACAATCAAGTGTTATAGTCAAAACATTAAGAGATACATGTGATTGTCTATATCATATGCTACTGTTATGGATACATTAAATACATGGGAATTTATTGCGAAATTCGTTTGTTGTTGCTTTTTTCTACAAATTATGTGTTTTCTTCATCCAGAGGTAATTAACATACAAGTATATTTTATATTACCTCTTTGCTTCGATTCAAAATATAAGCTACTTTTGTACAAAAGAATTGCAAGGGCGTATTAACATGTGTAAAAGGCATAGTTGGTTATTAAAAAATAAATTTGTCATTGAATAAGTTAATTCAAACAAAATTAAAGATCAGTAGAATGACAACAAAAAAAGACTTTTAGTATGACAACATAAAAAGACCTTTAAACTTTTAATCTTTTTTTAATGTTGAACCAAGGTAGTCTGAATTAAAAAGCATTTCCTTAACTTTCACTTAAACAAGCAGAAATGCAGTTGTACCACTAATGTAGCAAATCATATTGCACTGTTCTCTCAACTGCAATGACCCTCTGTGGTGGTTCGTACCTCGGAAAAGAGAGCTAGCACTTCCCTGAAGGACATCAGGTTAGGGACGCCCTGCCGCTCTGTCTTCAGCACGTTCAGAGTGATCACTGAGATTGGGCTCATTGCCAGCAGGTCACAGCGCTCTGAAACATACATAGAATGATGAACGGCTTTTTTAGGTACATTTAGGGGTCATTATAAAGGTTCATTACTTGAGGAAACGCATTCAATAAATATTTTATCCCAAGTATTTTTACCCCTGATAATTTTTAAGGACATAACTATCCAACCAACAGTCTGAAAATTACGTCTGAAACTGCACAATTCCAGCATTATTTGTTATTAAAAAATAATGTGTGACTTAGGATTGTTTTTCACAACAGGCCCGAATCGCAATTCCAACCTAGGTCTGCATGTAAGCTACCTACAAAAACAAATTTACCACAAAAAATCTCCCTCTAGACTAAAATTAATAAGCCCAAACTATTTTTTAATATTGTTAAAGTGACATTGACAATAATGGCCCAAAGTCAATCCCTCCCTTGATCTGCATATAATTAACAAAGTATACATGATTTCAGCACAACATCTCCATACTTAAGTTATTGAACCCAAACCATTTATATACCTTGTTAGCAACAGTGACCTTAACTGTGACCATATTGGCCTCAAATGCAAGCCCATTCTAGGTCTATATGTCAGCTAGAGATAGTTATTGTACTCAAAATTTACCAAAATCTTGTGTGTGTGTGTGTAATTCAGAGTTTATTTACATGTGATCGCTTAGTCTTATAGACTACATTATGTGTTGCCCTGCCCTTGTGACATTTCAGGAGAAATTATTTAATTTTGAGCTAAATTAAGTAAAATTTACTCCAGCAGTTCAGGTATTCGCCAAAACAATACTTTTGATCCAAATAGACCAGTGCACAATGGCCGAGACCTTAATATGCACTGGTAGACAATTTAAAGACAAATCATGTCTGGTTGTCCTAAATAGGACAAGGTTACTCTGCAGTGGAGTGCTGACAATTTGGCAAAGATCTTCTTCCCGCTCCTCGCGTGCCTTTATGGCTCTTGAAGTCACAAGCTGTGAACCGAACCTCAGAACGGTTTCCCCGATACGTTGAGCGTACTGAGTACCCCCGTCATGGGACACTTCCATTGTATTCATAAGGCCACCCCCTTGAAGTCCTGATCTGCATCGCTGCTCCAGGTCCGTTAGTCCATCCTCTACGCTGCCAACTCTGCTGTCCTGCTGCTTCCGTCCCACTCCTGGTGATTATAGTTGCAACCCCTTAACCACTATATCTTCATCTCCTACGGACAATTAGCATTCTGCTTGGGGAACATCAATCATCAAGTTCTGTGAGACAGTGAAGTCCTGTCCTACTCCTGGTGATTAAAGTGGCAACCCCTAAACAACTATATCTTTATCCCCTAAAGACAATAAGCATTCCGCTTGGGGAACCCTGATCATCCAGTTCTGGGAGACAGCAAAATTAGCGGGAGAGGAAGTCCGGCTCCAGGGATGACAGTACTTGCTGGAGTAAAAGATCCGCCCGCAGAAATTCCCCTATCCAACCCACCTCAGACAATCTAGTGAAAACCATTATCCAGCTACAGACAATTAGCATTCCGCTTGGCGATTCCTCTGAGAAGTCTTTAAGAAAATCTTCTGCAGGTGGTTCTTGCCCCGGGAGCAGCCTGCACGCTCCAATTGCTGACCGAGCCAAAATCATTTAAGTACAAAAATTTGCATAAATGAGCCAAACATGCAGAACACAAAATGACCCAAAGGGATGTTTTAAGTTTTAATTGAATATCTGTAGCAGAAACCACAATATGGAGATGATGCGCATTTACTTTCCCCAAATTAGTACCAAAAGGGGTGTAATTCTGCTAAATTGGATGTCAGTGTTATTGAACTTGGTCAGATATCTGACAAAATGGCCCTGAACACATCAATGAAGTTAAAATTGAAAAGATGTACTAGAAACAGTGCTATGGTAAAGTTGCACTTTTACTTTAGCATAGCGCAGACACTGACATTGACAATTGAATAAGTAATATAGCTAGGGCTATTTAATTAATAGTGGAGCTAAAACCTTATTCATATTAAGACCAACTTTAATTTAAGTAACAGTAAAGAAATTTACAGATGGGAGTCAGATGAGCATGTTGCACTCATTTCACAACAAGAATGACTTTTTAAGAAATAAGCTGCTTAAATATAAACCCTTGTAAAACCAAGTTTTCCAGTATTTTGCATATTGTAGAAAATACTTGTAGAAATAATATTTGTAAACTTCAAATTGTAAGGATACAAGATGATTTGTATCAAAACAACGTTAATACATTTAATTTATTTAGTTACACGGAACATTAGCATAAATATGCTGCTAGTACATTTATCCCACTTCAGTACTTTACCTCGACATATGTATGTTGTGTCCACAATTCTCTTTGTAGGTCTCGCAAATGGGTCAATATACAATCTTGCTACATAGGAACCTGAATGTAGAAAATATGATATAGTCTCCGGGAAAACCAGACTTAATACATGTGCATACGGAATTGTAAATGATAAGGGTTAACAGTCTGCAAAGGCTAAATAGAGACGAAGCTTTCCACGTATAATGGACTTTTGTTAAGCAACAAAAAAAGAACAGTTAAAGAGGAAAGTTTTGTCCTAAATTTGCCAGTGAGGACTGCAAAGTATAAACAAGGACAATCCTTTACACACAATCAAAAACATAGTTTTAACAGAGACAGGCTTAAATGAAATGTATACAAGTTATCTTTGAAAGCCTCAAGGACCCACTGGACAGGTTATAAATACATGTTCATGTATGATAAAGGCAGATTATTCCAAATGTTCATATATGTTTTAATAAATTGATTCGAGTGATTAAAAAAAATCATAAATATTATCTTTAAAAGGTCAGCGACAATACATCTGTTTTTTAAATAGGTATATTAACACAAATACATGTAATTACAAGAGCACACAACTAAAACATTAAAACTATATTTACCAAACAATGTTCAACACCAGCATAAAAGCAGAAAACAAGTTGTTTCTTTTATTTAAATGTTTAGCTAGCTAATCTCAGAACAAATGGTTTTAACACATGTTTTCTATGAAAGTAAGGAATCGTAAACAAAAATAGAGCCATGTTAGTCTCCACATACCATCCTCATTCAGCAAATTATAGGCTGTGACATCTTGGTGCCAAACATCTACTGTGGACGGAT
The DNA here is from genome assembly GCF_020536995.1 of Dreissena polymorpha. Lineage (NCBI taxonomy): Eukaryota > Metazoa > Mollusca > Bivalvia > Myida > Dreissenidae > Dreissena > Dreissena polymorpha. The sequence continues at coordinate 22,426,094 of NC_068356.1, read as the reverse complement.
CAACTTGCTGCAAGAAACACATCAGTCAGATCAAAGGCGGGAATAAGAAACAAAAGGTTCTTTTTCTGCTAAAATAAATACACTTCTCCAGTCACTTCAGATGTTCAAAACAGGCCTAAACAAAATTTAAACATTGTCTTGAGTATACTATGAGGTGTTTCTTGCAAAATTGGGTCTTAAGCCATATACATCAAAAATTACACCAAACCAGCCTGCACATCTGTGCAGAGCTACCCAGTCAGCTAACCAGACCGTGAAATGTTGCGTCAATTTACAGGGGACAGTGACGTGAGATTATCCAATTGGGCAGGCTGTACTAAAGCTACTCTGATACCATATGGCATACAACCCATTTTAGAATCACGCAACACGTGCGTTTTCTATATGCTGGGACATTTAAGAATAAAATTCTGCTGTCCCAATTTTGAGAAGCAGAAAAAAAAGTCTAATCGTGTCTGAATATTTAGAATAGCCATAAATATTTTGTGCTCATTTGAAATCATACCTCAAACTTGATTCCAAACATCTTCTCACACAGTGAGAACAAAGAACGTAAGACCACATCATAGGTGAAGTACTGCATTCTGTCCACCTTCTGCATGCTGTACAAATAGTGCAAAATGTTTTGGTAAAACAGGCATAAACTTAATAAGAATAGCACTAGTTAATGAACAATTGTTCAATATGAATACATAATTAAATAGCTTTGTGAATAGATACCAGTTTTATCAAATTATGTGCTACAGTATGGATTTATTAGTACATATCACTACCTACCATGTATATATGCACATAACACAAGTTTATCTTATCACAGTGTACATACAAATATTGATTATCAAACTCTATATACATGTGCAGATAACCACAAAGCTCATACCTTAATAAACATTCATGTACAGCATATCACAGTGTACTAAAAGTACAGAATATCACAGTGTACATACATATACAGCATATCACAGTGTACATACATATACAACATAATTTATCACAGTGTACATACCATTGATTCTCCACTAAAGTAGCAAATTAGGATATTGGTTGAGCTTAAAATCAAATGTTGCGCTTACCAGATTAAATCAACTTTTTATGAAAGTTCAATGCATGTATAACATTGAAAACATACTGGTCCTTCTAACATTTTACCCAAATTCTGTTCACTTATGTTGAAATTAAGTCTCCCTTAACTCATTTTTTATGCAAAACAGATACGTTACATTGGTTTTGCTTAGTTTAAAGGTCTATATTGATTGTATAAGCATGGTTGTATTTGATTTAATGACTGGTTCACATTCTCACAACAAACAATCATTAAAATGTTATATGATTTGATGCTCCGTTAGACATTTTGAATGAAATATTAAAGTTCCATCCGGGGTGTGAAAAATGTGCTGGAAAAAAAACGTCTTATTGATCAGGCGTATGTATTCCAAAAAAGATATATATCAATCCAATGTGAATTAGTTAATCAAACTACCAGTGTCCCTTACTGGGATTATAGTACAATTGAGTAGGGATCAAGTATGTAATATATCTCTATATAATTAAGAGTAAATAAATGACAAGAGATGGTAATGTATCTGATTATTTCATTCTACAAGACACAAAATTATGTTTGATTTTGAACATGAACATAAACACATGTTAACAGTTCTAACACATTTGACCAATCGATTATATGTCTGAATAAGCAATGTTTGTACAGTTTTTAATAAACAGAGCATTCAATGCCATTTTGTCTATGGTAACGTATCTGTTCTATATGTGTGTTAATGTTTATAATGTTAATGTTTGTATGCAAGATATAAGCTCACAAAACAGTGTGAGAATAAACAATTACTTTCAAACATTAGGTAAAACAACATATCCTTCAAATGCTTTGTGTTAATTACTACATAGCTTGCAAAATAACGAGCATTGAGTCCTATTTAATCGTGGTAACGATTCTGTTTTCTACATGTGTCAGCAATAACAATATGGTTTTATGTTATTTAATAGAAACAAACAGTTATGATAAAAATAGAAGTGATAGTCAAAATGTTATATGTTTTATACGTATATTACAAATCTTAAAACATAAACATGCATGTACGAAATGAATGTTTTCATTTTTGCTGTATTGTACATGGTATGGAATGGAAGTAAATTGTGTTAATTTTTACATACTAATAGATACTGACAAAACACAGTAGGAACGTTGACAATAACTTTAAAACACTTTCAAACAACAAATGTGTCTGTTTATGTGCGTGAACGACTACATTGCACGTAAAACATCGATCACAATGTCATTTTCAATTTCAGTAACGTATCTGCTGCGGGTTCTCTTGTCTGTAGAATACGAATTTGATATACTTCTCGTGTGTTGCCCATTCATACAACTCGCTGGCATCTTGTATCGACACCTTAAAACTTGGTTTATATATATTTACATAATCTTTTTAAGCCTGAAGTGTATTTTGTGTTTTAGTTGTTAATTGGTGATAATTTTCAATTTGACTGTTTTGAAAGCAAATAATTGTATTTTTATGTTCCTAATAATTTGGCCTTAAAATCAATAGAATGGTTTTAATGATTTTAATAAAACAAAATTATCATGGGTATACAAATTAACTCCGTACACACTGCTTGTTCTATATAAAATGTAACAAGGGCTGTTTGTATAAATGTACCTATGAAGTTTCATGATCCTAGGCGTAAGCCTTCTTCAGTTATCATCCGGAAACAATTTTTCTAAGTTGAGTCACCGTGACCTTGACCTTTGACCTAGTGACCTGAAAATCAATAGGGATCATCTGCGAGTAATGATCAATCTACCTATGAAGTTTCATGATCCTAGCCATAAGCATTCTTGAGTTATCATCCGGAAACCATTTTACTTCTTCAAGTCAATCTGACCTTGACCTTTGACCTAATGACCTGAAAATCAATAGGGGTCATCTGCGAGTCATGATCAATGTACCTGTCGAGTTTCGTGATCCTAGGCGTAAGCGTTCTTGACTTATCATCCGGAAACCATTTTACTGTTTCGGGTCACCATGACCTTGACCTTTGACCTAGTGACCTGGCAATCAATAGGGGTCATTTGTGAGTCATGATCAATGAACCTATGAAGTTTCATGATCCTAGGCCTAAGCGTTCTTGAGTTATCATCCGGAAACCATTTTACTATTTCGGGTCACCGTGACCTTGACCTTTGACCTAGTGACCTGAAAATCAATAGGGGTCATCTGCGAGTCATGATCAATGTACCTATGAAGTTTCATGATCCTAGGCCTAAGCGTTCTTGAGTTATCATCCGGAAACCATTTTACTATTTCAGGTCACGGTGACCTTGACCTTTGACCTAGTGACCTGAAAATCAATTGGGGTCATCTGCGTGTCATGATCAATGTACCTATGAAGTTTCATGATCCTAGGCCTAAGCGTTCTTGAGTTATCATCCGGAAACCATCTGGTGAACGGACATACATACGGAGGGACGGACCAACATGAGCAAAACAATATACCCCCTCTTCTTCGAAGGGGGGCATAAATATTACATAAAGCAATATCGTAAGTACTAGTACGTGTCTTATTTTTTTTATTTTAATTTGTTAAAGTCACACACCTTGAAATGAAATACATTGCAGAGTAAATTTAAGCATGAATATGAAACATAAACTGCATATAATCATGTATCGTTTTAAAACAGATACGTTACCAGAAAAAAACAGATACGTTACCAAGAATGTCAAAGAGTTTTTCATTATATTTCTCGGAATATTTCTATATCGAGTTATTGTATGTCATCATAGCTATTTTCCAACAAAATTTGCAAAAATCTCCACTTACCCTTGTTTTCCAGAGCCTCTAATATTTTGTTTTCCTTTCCTTAAACAAAAATGGCGGAAAACGCTGTCCAGCGATGTTGCTCGATACATGACACCATCATCTATATGACATCATTTGGTTATCGCGCAAAAATATCAATTAAATCTCATTTAGCGAAAATCGGTAACATATCTGTTCATAACATATCTGTTTGCCCAAAACTAAACTACATCAGATGCGTCATTTATATTTGTCAGATATATCAAAGTTGAAAATTTTTGGTAATTATATATTTAAAATGTACTTTAAAAAGACCCGATATGCATATACCAACGAGGGTACATGATGTTCAGTGAGAAAGGATGGAAACGTATCTGTTCTGTTTTAAAGAAAACTACATGTCGCCTTACCTTAATGAAGGCATCGTTGCTTTTCAATGTTTCTGGTAGCAGTATTAATGTCTAGATGATGAAATATAATGTTTTGTGATTTTAAAAAGGCAGTTTTAATAATCAAACGGGTTATACTATTGTTATTCTTGTAGCTCTGAAGTTTGGTAACGTATCTGTTCAATGGTTCAGGGACATGGTTTTCAACATGTATATTTTCAAAAATAAAATATTCTTACAGAATTTGATGTATACACTAAGTTATTTGAACTTTATTTATACTTTTGATGGAGTTTTGTCATCTCATGATTTTCGGGAAAGTGATATATAACAAAACGCAGTATGTGCTGCGGTGGTTGGGGACATTGAAAAAACTTTAAATAGCATCAGTACATGCTGGAATTATTGTAAAAAATGCACAGGAAACATTTAATGTATGTTTTAAGTACGTAATGACACTCTCGTGAAATACAAAGCAGCAAACATGTTTTCCAGCAACATCAGAGGAAATTATACACGTGGGTCAGAATTTACTCCTAATTTACTACTTTAGTGAAGAATCAATGATAGTGTACTCCATATCACAGTTTACATAACTGAACAGCATATCAAAGTGTACATACATAAACAGCATATCACAGTGTACATGCATGTAGTGCATATTCCAGTGTACATACATGTACAGCATATCACAGTGTAAATACCTATACAGCATATCAAGGTACCCATATATGTACTGCATATCACAGTTTACATAACTGTATAGCATATCACAGTGTACATACCTGTACAGCTTATCACAGGTCACATACATGTAAGCATATCACAGTGTACATACGGAATATTACGCTAGTCAATTGTTCCAAGAGTTTGTATTACTCGAGTGGCTTGTGTGATGACGTATCACACGAGAGGCGGAACCTCCAGTGTGATGCGAAATAGCACAAGCCACAAGAGTCATACAAACTCTTGGAACAATTGACTAGCGTAATATTCCTTTTATTATATACAACAACTAACGAAAACAGTTGACAAATGTATTTTTTCTCTAACAAAACTGACAAAACAATGACTAAAACGGTACGCCATAGTTTATTTAAGACGCGTATGAATACAGTTTATGTAAATTAACGTGTAAACATTCGAACCGGGAAAACCCAGGTTTCCGACACGCTTACCTTAATGCCATCGTTAATCCAATTTTTATAACAATTAAGTTGACAACTTTAATCCGATGTTTATAACAAAAACGTTTAAACGATATGCACTTCCACTTCTATCTTCCATGTCTTTATCGAAACTTAGTTTAAACCACGCTATTTTATTGTATTCCTATCGAAATATACATTAGGCATGATAAACACACCCTCCAAAATGCGTTTTTAACACATTGTTTACTGATAAAAAACACCACGTCCGACATGTCCTTACAGAATTTAAATAAAATTATTGTGTTTTGTCACAGAAATGACGTCACACGATTAACTACGTAATATATTTCGTAATATAAAATATTTCTATTTTCAGTTCGTGTAATGTGACGTCATTAAATCGGTCGAAGTAGTCCGGCTAGTATGGTAATACGGAATTGGAAACAGCGAGTAGCGTAATACGGGATTTTTTATTTCAACGTTTGATACAACCTGTATTTTGTTAAAAGCATTAAACAGGTATATAATAAATACATATACAGCATATCACTGTGCAAATATATTAAATCTAATCAGAGAGTACACAACTGTACAGAGTATCATAGTGCACATACCTGTTCAGGATATCAAACTGTACATACCTGTATAGCTTATCAGAGTGTACATATATGTACAGCATAACACAGTCTGCATACATTTAAATCAAATCACAGAGTACATAGATGTACAGCGTATCATAGTGTCCATACCTGTACAGCTTATCATAGTGTAATACCTGTACAGCTTATCACAGTGTACATACATGTGACAGCATAACACAGTCTGCATACATTTAAATCTAATCACATAGTACATAGATGTACAGCTTATCATAGTGTCCATACCTCTACAGCTTATCATAGTGTAATACAAGTACAGCTTACCATAGTGTATATACCTTAACAGCTTATCAAAGTGTACATACCTGTACAGCTGATAATAGTGTACATAACTGTACACCTTATCATGGTGTACATACCAGTACACCTAATCATGGTGTACATACTCTGTACAGCTTATCATAGTGTACATACCTGTACAGCTTATCATAGTGTTCATACCTGTACAACTGATTATAGCGTCCATACCTGTACAGCTTATTGTAGTGTTCATACCTGTACAGCTTATCATAGTGTTCATACCTGTACAACTGATTATAGCGTCCATACCTGTACAGCTTATCACAGTATACATACCTGTACAGCTTATCATAGTGTCAATACCTTTAAAGCTTTCATAGTGTCCATTCTTATACAGCTTTTCATAGTGTCAATACCTGTACAGCTTATCATAGTGTCAATACCTGTACATCTTATCATAGTGTACATACCTGTACAGCTAATCATCGTGTGCATACCTGTACAGCTTATAATAGTGTACATACCTGTACACCTTATCATGGTGTACATACCAGTTCAGCTTATCATAGTTTCAATACCTGTACAGCTTATCATAGTGTACATACCTGTACAGCTAATCATCGTGTACATACCTGTACAGCTTATAATAGTGTACATACCTGTACACCTTATCATAGTGCACATACCAGTTCAGCTTATCATAGTGTCAATACCTGTACAGCTTATCATAGTGTACATACCTGTACAGCTAATCATCATGTACATACCTGTACAGCTTATAATAGTGTACATACCTGTACACCTTATCATGGTGTACATACCTGTACACCTTATCATAGTGTCCATACTTGTACAGCTTATCATAGTGTCTTTACCTGTACAGCTTATAATTGTGTTCATACATGTACAGCCTATCATAGTGTCCCTACTTTTACAGCTTATCATAATGTCCATACCTGTAAAGCTTATCATAGTGTCCATACCTGTACAGCTTATCATACCTGTACAGCTTAACATAGTGTTCAAACCTGTACAACTGATCATAGTGTCCATACATGTACAGCTTATCACAGTGTACATACCTGTACAGATTATCAAAGTGCCAATACATGTACAGCTTATCATAGTGTCAATACCAGTACAGCTTATCACAGCGTCAATACCTGTACTGCTTTTCACAGTGTACATACCTGTACAGCTTATCATATTGTCAATACCTGTACAGCTTATCACAGTGTACATACCTGTACAGCTTATCATAGTGTACATACCTGTACAGCTTATCACATTGTCCATACCTGTACAGCTTATCATAATGTACATACCTGTACAGGTTATCATATATACCTGTACAGTTTATTTTAGTGTCCATACCTGTACAGCTTATCATAGTGTACATACTTGTACAGCTTACCATGATGTACATACATGTACAGCTTATCAAAGTGTACATACCTGTACAGCTTATCATATTGTCCATACTTGTACAGCTTTCATAGTGTCCATTCCTATACAGCTTATCATAGTGTACAAACATGTACAGCTTATCATCGTGTCCATTGCTGTACAGCTTATCATATTGTCCATACTTGTACAGCTTTCATAGTGTCCATTCCTATACAGCTTATCATAGTGTACAAACATGTACAGCTTATCATCGTGTCCATTGCTGTACAGCTTATCATAGTGTACATACCTGTACAGCTTATCATATTGTCTATACCTGTATAGCTTATCATAGTGTCCATACCTGTACAGCGTAACATAGTGTACATACATGTACAGCTTATCATAGTGTACATACCTGTACAGCTTATCATAGTGTCCATACCTGTACAGCTTATCACAGTGTACATACATGTACAGCTTATCACAGTGTACATACCTGTACAGCTTATAGTGCCCATACATGAACAGCTTATCACAGTGTACATATATGTACAGCTTATCACAGTGTCCATACCTGTACAGCTTATCATAGTGTCCATACCTGTACAGCTTATCATAGTGTACATACCTGTACAGCTTATCACAGTGTACATACCTGTACAGCTTTTCATAGTGTCAATACCTGTACAGCTTATCATAGTGTCAATACCTGTACAGCTTATCATAGTGTCCATACCTGTACAGCTTATCATAGTGTCCATACCTGTATAGCTTATCATCGTGTCCATTGCTGTACAGCTTATCATAGTGTACATACCTGTACAGCTTATCACAATGCAGGCGCCTGTAGTAGGGGATATCCCACTGTTTTATTGGCTCTTTTAGTCCCATGGATGCTGCAAACTGCTGTAAGTCGGCTACTTCTTTCTTAGCCATTGGTAGAAAATGTTCCCTGTATCTGCAATTTGTAGGTTTGTTTGTTTGTGTGCTTATTTGTTAATTTTGTTGAGATTATCTCGGTTTTCAACAATATTTCAGTCATCTTACATCGGTTTATAAACCAACACACAGTTTACCTGGATTAGCTGGTTTACCAGCACAAAGTGCTCATGTTAAGAAAAGAAACTCATTTCATAATAAATGGTCAGTATCATGTAATCCAGCTCAAGCGACAATATTTGTGAAATAATCACAATGAAATGATTGTCATCATGTCATTTGGTAGCATAACTGAACATTGAAAATTCTGCAAGACAACAATTATAACAAGGGACAAAATTGTCACAAAACCAGGTTATCATTGTGAAAAAAAAATCTGATAAAGGGAGAAAACTCAAACTGAACTTTATAAATGAACAAACAAAATTAACCCCCTTTGTAAGTTTTTTTTTTTTTTTAATCTATTTTTAGTCGTGGCGACCTTGACATTGGAGATATTGACGTGATTCTTTCGTGCGACACACCATCCCATGATGGTGAACAAATGTGCCAAATGATTTTAAAATCTCACAATGAATGACATAGTTATGGCCAGGACAAGCTAATTTATGGCCATTTTTGACCTTTGAACTCAAAGTGTGACCTTGACCTTGGAGATATCGACGTAATTATTTCGCGCGACACACCGTCCAATGATGGTGAACAAATGTGCCAAATTATTTTAAAATCTGACAATGAACGACATAGTTATTGCCCGGACAAGCTTGTTCCGCCAGCCCGCCAGCCAGCCAGCCAGCCCGCCAGCCAGCCAGCCAGCCAGCCCGCCCGCCTTCGCCAATCTAATAACCAGTTTTTTCCTTCGGAAAACCTGGTTAAAAACCTGGTTAAAAACAACACTTAAATATGTAAACAATTTTTCAATGAGGTGCCCAAGCACTTAAA